>NW_006791129.1:842693-877331 GCF_000442215.2 Lipotes vexillifer | reverse complement strand
ACAAAAAAAAAAAAAAAAAAAAAAAAAAAAAAAAAAAAGAAAAATGAAGTACAATCTCAGAGGTTCATGTTTGTGATGACTGAGATGTAATTCCCTGTAACAAATGAGTAATTAAACCAACATTTAGTATTCATAAAATATTAACTTATCCATAATTTCCTGGAAACCTCTACTTAGTAGTCTAATAAATAATATACATGCCAAACAATGGCTGACTAAGCTGCAAAGCTTCTTTTATATGAAGCACAAGTTTCAGTTGTGGGCAGCCTTTTTGGAAATATATTTCTCATTGGTTATTCATGGTTTTCTGGTTATGACATGGTTATGGTTTTCAACTGTGGTCATTTTTCCTTTATTTTTAAAATTTTTTATTTATTTTTATTGAAGTATACTTACAATATATTAGTTTCAGATGTACACCACAATGATCTGATATTTCTATAAATTATTCTACATATAAAGTTATAAAATATTGGCAATATTCTATCTTGCTTTATATTTATTAGTTGGTTTTAGTTTTGTTTCATTATCATTAGTATACTTTATTATAGATGTTTGGTTAACCATACATGTTATAGTGATATTTGTAACGGTATTATTTGACTTAACCAAAAACTAGCTTTTAATATGAACAAGTATTATACATGCAAAAATATTAACCACTGAACTATTTTTTTCCAGTAGAAAATATGAATACATAGTATGGTTGATCCAAATGGAGCAGGGTAAAACTGAATATTTCAGAAAAAATATAATCTCAAAGTTTACAAGACATAAAGAAGAAGCATATCAGTTAAGATTCATTTGTGTCAGGAAATGTAGACAAGTAGATCATTTAAAGGAAAAAAGTTTACTGAAGGAGTAGTTTATAGAACTGAAACAAATCCTTAACAGCCTGGATAGAGCCTCTCCAGGAACTCAGGCATCAGTCACTATTGGCAAACTCTTCTGGGTACGACTTATGGAATGACTTAGCTATAAACATTTTGTTTTGTTATGTGTGATGATTTTAAGTCTAATTAGCTAGAATTCATCTCCAGTAAATATTAAAAATATTTGATAGAAAACTTACATTATCCATCAGTGAATCACAAGTATGCATTGTATGCATACTACTTTAGCAGCCTTTTTGATCTTCCTAATATAGAACATTGAATTGATTTTAGATGGAAATCTATTTTATTATTTAAAATAATGTGTTTAAATATAACTGAATGTTAAGGCTAAACTCCAAAATTAGATAAAAATACAATGCTTCTTGGAACTATAACTTAAAGTCTTAATGCTCCCTAATTTCAGATGGTCCACTCAAATTTTATTTAAGCTTTTTCTGGAGATAGTTCATATTATAGCATACTTAAAACTGAAGAAGAGGACTTGTGAATCATTTTTATAGAGAAAAATAGTTTATTTTCTATATTTTAGAAGAGGATATTAGAAAAAAATTTTGGTAATGGCTGCTTTGGGTGGATGTTATTTTCTTTAAGAGAGCACTGAAAAGGCCCCAGGCAAGTACTTTAATTAACACCAATTCCATCTATCACTAGAGTTCCCCAAAACTCAATTATCCACTTGAACAGTTCCAAACTTCCAAAATAAACCTTTGAACAACACAGATGAATTATCAAAAGTGAGAAAAGCAGATTCATGTCTTACATTCTTCAACATGGTCATTTATTTTGTTATCACAGCCTTTGTGCAAACAATAAATAATTTTTTTTATTTTACACAAGGTATATAATATTATGGTTATAAACCAGAAATATATTTTGCTATATAGATTATTGGCTTTCATTTATGTGGATGTTCTCAATCTTTTAATAAACCTTATTTAGAATAATTATAAAGAATTGTTAGACAAAAATGAAAATCACATTACTATAAATAATTTTCACTAATACTGATTTTATTAGCAACTTTCCCTTAGTATAATATTTATAATTAATAAATTATTTTATAATTAGCAATTAAAATATTTTATAATTTTATATATTTATTTATAATTAATAAATTATTCATAAAATGATAATTTATATTTGTTAAGAGAAAGCTTAGATGTCAGAGCTTCACTTTACTCTGATTTCTAATACCTTTAAAATGGACACCTGGGGGCTTCCCTGGTGGCACAGTGGTTAAGAATCCTCCAGCCAATGCAGGGGACACAGGTTCGAGCCTTGGTCTGGGAAGATCCCACATGCCATGGAGCAACTAAGCCCATGCACCAGAACTACTGAGCCTGCGCTCTAGAGCCCGAGCCACAACTACTGAGCCTGTATGCTACAACTACTGAAGCCCGCGCGCCTAGAGCCCAGGCTCCGCAACAAGAGAAGCCACTGCGATGAGAAGCCTGCACACCACAATGAAGAGTAGCCCCCGCTTGCTGCAACTAGAGAAAGCCTACGCCCAGCAATGAAGGCCCAACACAGCCAAAAATAAAAAATATATATATTTTTTAAATGGACACCTTGCTTAAATCATCTAGCTTGGTTTCTTCATTTTAAAAAAAGGGTTTAAATGGTTTAATGGATTTATGTCCATAGAAGGCTTAGTATAAAATCTTGTATATAGTAAATTTAAGACTTTGTTATTATATTGGCAAACTATAACTAATAAAAATTTATTTCTAACTACCTAGGCATGCAAAAATGGTTGAAGGTGTGGTTTTTCATTTTATAAATATGCAAGTATTTTTCTAAGTCCTGGTTCATGGAACACATATCTTTGTTTTACATATTAGAGTTGTTTCACATCAAGGCAAAAGGCTTAATTTCTTCACTTTACATTAACTTAAATGTTTGAATGATAAAATGTAAATATTTTGTAAAAAGAAGTTCTAATTCTGAACTCAAGATGGGGTCTGATGATCCCCTGTCTTTGATAAGTTTGGGTTTTCACATTCTAGATTATTTTATGTGAAATATAACCATATTAATTTATTGTTGTACCAAAGTAAATTTATATTTTAAAAAATCAAACAAAAATGTAATTGTGTAAGACAACACAATCTGTTCCAGGCCCATAAGATACTCAAATATGAAAGAAAGTTTATTATTTGGCATCCTTAGAGACTTTAAAGACAAATATTTCTTCTTACCTACTCCACGAAGTTGAGGAGAACAGGAAGAATATTTTTATTTGGTTTATTTTAGTTATTAGTCCTTCATTTATCCCTCCCTTTCTCTCTCTTTCCCTCACTCCCTGCCATCTTTTCTTAATGTAATGGCATTAATTTCTCAGGAGTAATTCAGTCTCTATGATTTCCTCTTGTCCAAAACTCAGGGTTATTTAAAACAAAAACAAACAACAATAAGAACTAATCCAACAACAGATGTATAAAAATGAAGATTCAACCCAGTCAGAAGGCACTATGTTACAAACTGAGGCCACATAAAATTTCAGAATTGCATACATTTGTCTTCTGAAAGTTGAACCACTGCAGACAGTAACAATTTTCTATGATTAGTGGGTCATTCCTGACCAACCAATAATTAAACAAATGATAAAATATCAAATAGCAGCAGACATCAACCATCAATACTATATAGGAAAGAATAGGTAGACAGAAGAGGACCAGCATATCAAAGAAGAGGAAGAAGAAAGAACAGATGTCAGTGTCCACAACCTGTCAAATGGTTCCATCAATTATCTGGTGAGAAGGGGTCTAGATTGCGGTGCAACTTATACAGTATTTGTATTATGTTATGATTAAGAGTGGAAATGTTATTTGCCACTTCAACATGCATTCACTGTATTTTTTGAAATAGTATGTCAATTTTCTTCTGAAGAATTGTTCACTCTCTCACTTATTACCTATGTAATTGGGATAATTGGCTTCATCCCTGAGTTTAGGAATAATCAGCCCAACTCAGGCTTGCCAAAGTTAAGAATCACATCCTTCTGGCTATGAGAACAGATAGGGAATCTTATCTTACCAAGGAAAGGGAATATTTTTATTTGCTTGTTTGTTTAGAAGGAGACACATAGATACCATTCTGTGTTTTCTGCTGGGTACCATCAAAATAAGGTTGATGTGAGACTAGGAGCCTTGGACTGAAATCAGTAGAAAGCTGATTCTAGAGATGGAAAGAAAGCCAAGCCATATGGTGTTGTTTAAGCTTTGGAATTAAACCATACTTAATACAAGACCTCCACTAATTTTTAAAATTTAATTAAGTCGGTATATTCCCTTATACTTCAAAAAGTTTGTCCATTAAAACCTCAAGAGTCCTAAATGGCACATAAATATGCAATTGTAAACACACATACATGTGTGAAGAATCCACACACAAGCTCAAATAAGAAATTTAGGGATATTTTCCAAGTGTAACAAATTTTATTTTTCCATAAACATCGAATTATCTGATAATCTAAATTATTAAACTAAAAATTTTTTACGACAGCCACGGATTTTTTAAAAATAGAATAATTAACATGCAGAAAATTGTTGCATTTATTCTCACTAATAATGAAATATCAGAATAGAAAATTTTTAAAAATCCCATTTAAAATTGTGTAAAAAGAAAAAATACCTAGGAATAAACCTGACAAAGGAGGCGAAAGACTGAGAGCTATACTCTGAGAACTATAAAACATTGATAAAACTGAAGATGATTCAAATAAATGGAAAAATATCCCATGCTCTTGGACTGGAAGAAGTAATATTGTTAAAATGGCCATACTACCCAAAGCAATCTATAGATTTAATGCAATCCCTATCAAATTACCCATGACATTTTAGAGTTAGAACAAATAATCCTAAACTTTATATGGAACAATAAAAGACCAAGGATTTCCAAAGCAATCCTGAGGAAAAAGAACAAAGCTGGAGGCATAACCCTCCCAGACGTCAGACAATACTACAAAGCTACAGTTATCAAAACAGTATGGTACTGGCACAAAAACAGACATATAGATCAATGGAACAGAATACAGAGCATAGAAATAAACCCACACACACCTACAGTCAATCTTCAACAAAGGAGACTGGAGAAAAAACAGTCTCTTTAGCAAGTGGTATTGGGAAAGCTGGGCAGCTGCGTATAAATCAATGAAGTTAGAACACACCCCCACACCACACACAAAAATAAACTCAAAATGCCTTAAAGATTTAAATATAAGCTGGGACACCATAAAACTCCTAGACGAGTAATAGGCAAAATATTCTCTGACATAAATTGTAGCAATACTTTCTTATTTCAGCTTCCAAGGCAAGATAAATAAAAGCAAAAATAAACAAATGGGATCTAATCAAACTTATAAGGTTTTGCACAGCAAAAGAAACCATAAACAAAACAAAAATACAACTTACAGATTCAGAGAAAATATTTGCAAACAATGTGACTGACATGGGCTTGATTTCCAAAATAAACAAACAGCTCATACAGCTCAATATCAAAAACAAAACCAAAAACCAAACAAAAACCCCACATAACCAAATTTAAAAAGTAGGCAGAAGACCTAAGTAGACATTTCTCCAAAAACAAGACATATGGATGGCCAACAGCACATGAAAAGATGCTCCACATCACTAATTATTAGAGAAACACAAATCAAAATTAATGTGGTATCACCTCACACCAGTCAGAATGTCCATCAACAAAAAGTTTACAACTAATAAATGCTGGAGAGGGTGTGGAAAAAAGGGAACCCTCCTACACTGTTGGTGGGAATGTAAATTGGTACAGCCGCTATGGAAACAAGTAAGGAAGGTTCCTTAAAACATTAAAAGTACAGTTACCGGGCTTCCCTGGTGGCGCAGTGATTGAGAGTCCGCCTGCCGATGCAGGGGACACGGGTTCGTGCTCCGGTCCGGGAAGATCCCACATGCCGCGGAGCGGCTGGGCCCATGAGCAATGGCCGCTGAGCCTGCGCATCCGGAGCCTGTGCTCCACAACGGGAGAGGCCACAACAGTGAGAGGCCCGCATACTGCAAAAAAAAAAAAAAAAAAAAGTAGAGTTACCATGTGATCCAGCAATCCCACTCCTAGGTATATATCCACAAATAAAAAAACTGACTTGAAAAGATACATGCACCCCAATGTCCAAAGCAACACTATTTACAATAGCCAAGACATGGAAGCAACCTAAATATCCATCAATAGATTAATGGAAAAAGAAGAGGTGGTGTGTGTGTGTGTGTGTGTGTGTGTGTGTGTGTGTGTATAATGGAATATTACTCAGCCATAAAAATAATGAAATATTGCCATTTGCAGCAACATGGATGGTCCTAGAGATTATCATACTAAGTGAAGTCAGTCAGAGAAAGATAAATATCATATGATATCACTTATATATTGAATAAAAAAAAATGATACAAATGAACTTATTTACCAAACAGAAACAGACTCACACATATAGAAAACAAATTCATGGTTTCCAAAGGGGAAAGTGGAGGGGGGAGGGATAAATTAGGAGTTTGGGATTCACAGATACACACTATTATTGATAAACAACAAGGATCTACTGTATAGCACAGGGAACTATATTCAATATCTTGTTACTAGCTATAATGAAAAGAATCTGAAATATATATATATATCATGTATAACTGAATCACTTTACTGTACACTTGAAACTAACACAACATTTTAAATTAACTATCCTTCCATTAAAAAAAAAGAAAAGCTCTCATCTTCAGCATGAGTGTCTTTAAGATCTCATGGACTTATAAATATCTATGGAATATGCAAAACATTTCTTAGAAATTTTACAATAATTCTGATTGTTGCACACTACTTTTCTGATAATAAAAAATAATAACAATGTGTCTTGTTCATTATACTATCTGCCCAAGACACCACTCATTTAGACTTAGATTTTCACCTTTTGGTTTTTATAAAAAGCCCTGGTTTTAATTAAATGATATAATCAATTATCCTATATATTTTCTATATGCTGGTGTAGTGTTAATGGTCACAGTATCAGTTTATGTGAAATCTAACAGGTTAACTAAGTAAATTTTGCCATAAAAGTCAGCATCAGGCATAAAAAATTCTCTATTTCAAAATGTAATATGAATGCACTGTTAATCCTATTCAGATCATTTTGCCTATCAAACAGAACTTGACACAGAATTATTATAAAAGTTACCTCATACCTGCATTATACTTTGGGGAAAAATGTGAGTCATCTTGTCCTCCAATGATTTCTCATTCATGAATATCCCTCCAATCCTTCACTGTACTCTGCATGAAGGTCCTGCTGGAGATTGCCATGTAAAAAGTAGGGCAATTATGTTGTTTAACTTCACTTCAAAATGTATAGCATTAAAGGGAAATTTTTAAACAGTTACCTTCATTTAAAATCTTTTTAAAATGATACTCCTAGCATATTTAATACAGGGAAACTCCCTACAAACAAAAATCCAAGATCAGATGGCTTCCCAGGTGAATTCTACCAAACATACAAAGGAGAACTTATACTGATCCTTCTCAAACTCTTCCAAAATATTGAAGAGGAGGGAACACTCCAAAGGACATTCAATGAAGCCACCATCACCCCAATACCAAAACTAGACAAAGACACAACCAAAAAAGAAAATAACAAGCCAATATCTTTGATAAATATAGATGCAAAAATTCTCAATAAAATATAGCAAACCGAATCCAACAACACATATAAAGGATCATATGCCATGACCAAGTGAGATTCTTCCAAAGTTCACAAGGATGGTTCAACATATGCAAATTAAACAATGTGATACACCACATCAACAAAAGAAAAAACAAAAACCACATGATCAGCTCAATAAGAAAAAGCATTTGACAAAATTCAACATGCATGCATGATAAAAACTCTTACCAAAGTGGGTATAGAGGGAACATACCTCAACATAATAAAATCTATTTATGACAAACCCACAGCCAATATAATACTCAATGGTGAAAATCTGAAAGCCTTCTTACTAAGAGCTGGAACAAGACAAATAGCCCACTATCACAATTTCTATTCAACATAGTATTAGAAGTCCTAGTCACATCAATCAGAAAAGAAAAAGAAATAAAAGATATCCAAATTGGAAGAGAAGAGGTAAAATTGTCATTATATGCAAATGACATGATATAATATAGCGAAACCCTAAAGATTTCACACAAAAACTCCTAGAACTGATAAATTAATACAGCAACATAGCAGTATACAAATTAACATACAGAAATCTGTTGCCTTTCTTTAACAATGAAATATCAGAATGGGGATGTAAAAAAAGAATATCTTTTAAAATTGCACCAAAAAAATAAAATAATTAGGAATAAACCACACCAAGGAGGTGAAAGACTTATGTGCTGAGAACTATAAAATATTAATAAGGGAAATTAAACATGATTTAAAGAAATAGAATGATATCCCATGCTCTTGGACTGGAAGAATATTGTTAAAATGACCATATTATCCAAATCAATCAGCAGATTTAATGCAATCCCTATCAAATTACCTATGGCATTTTCCCAGACCTAGAACAAATAATCCTAAAATTCATATGGAACCCTAAAAAAAAAGACTCAGAATAGCTAAAGCAATCCTGAGGGAAAAGAACAAAGCTGGAGGCATAACCCTCTCAGACTTCCTACAATACTCCAAAGCTACAGTAATCAAAACAGCATGGAATTGGCATAAAAACAGATCAGTGAATTGGATCAATGAAACAGAACAGAGAGCCCAGAAATAAACCCACATACCTATGGTCAATTAACCTTTGACAAAGAAGGCAAGAATACGCAATGGGGAAAAAACAGTCTCTTCAGCAAGTGGTGCTGGGAAATTTGGACAGCTGCATGTAAAACAGTGATGTTAGAACACAATCTCACCATATACAAAAATAAACTCAAAATGGCATGAAGACTTAACTGTAAGACAGGACACCATAAAACTCCTAGAAGAGATCATAGACAAAAAATTCTCTGAGATAGATTGTACCAATGTTTTCTTAGGTCAGTCTCCCAAGGCAATAGAAATAAAAACATAAACAAATAAATGGGACCTAATCAAACTTACAAGCTTTTGCACAGCTAAGGAAACCATAAATGAAACAAAAAGACAATCTACAGACTGGGAGAAAAATTTTACCAACTATGCAATCAAAAAAGGGCTTAATTTCCAAAATACACAAACAGCTCATACGACTCCACAACAAAAAAATAAAAACCCAATCAAAAAGTGGCAGAAGACCTAAATAGACATTTCTCCACAGAAGACATACATATGGCCAACAGGCATGTGAAAAGAAACTCAACATCACTATTAGAGAAATTAAAATCATAATTACAATGTGGTACCACCTCACACCAGTCAGGATGGCCATTATTAAAAAGAGAAGGCATGGGATGAAGGAAAAAGATAAAACCCCAGAAGAACAACTAAGTGAAGTGGAGATAGGCTACCTGCTGGAAAAGGAGTTCAGAATAATAGTGAATATGACCCAAGACCTCGGAAAAAGAATGGAGGCAAGGATCAAGAAGATGCAAAAAACATTTAACAAAAATGTAGAACTAAAGAACAAACAAACAGAGATGAACAACACAATAACTGAAATGAAAAATACACTAGAAGGAATCAATAGCAGCATAACTGAAGCAGAACGATAAGTGAGCTGGAAGACAGAATGGTGGGATTCACTGCTGTGGAACAGGATAAAGATGAAAATAAATGAAGACAGTCTAAGAGACCTCTGGGACAACATTAAATGCACAAACATTCACATTATAGGGGTCCCAGAAGTTGAAGAGAGAGAGAAAGGAACTGAGAAAATATTTGAAGAGATAATAGCAGAAAAATTTCCTGACATGGGAAAGGAAACAGTCACCCAAGTCCAGGAAGCACAGAGAGTCCCAGGCAGGATAAAGCCAAGGAGAAACACACTGAGACACATAGCAATTGAATTGACAAAAATAAAAGACAAATAAAAAATACAAAAAGCAGTAAGGGAAAAGCAGCAAATAACATACAAGGGAACTCCCATGAGGTTATCAGCTGATTATCTGCAGAAGCTCTGAAGGCCAGAAGGGAGTGGTACAATATATTTAAAGTGATGAAAGGGAAGAATCTACAATCAAGAATACTCTACCAAACAAGGCTCTCATTCAGATTCAATGGAGAAATCAAAAGTTTTACAGACAAGCAAAAGCTAAGAGAATTCAACAACACCAGACCAGATTTGCAACAACTGGTAAAGGAACTTCTTAGAGCAGAAAAGAAAAAGCCACAACTAGAAACAGGAAATTATGAGTGGAAAAGCTCACCAGTAAAGGCAAACCTACACTAAAGGTAGGAAATCACCCACACACAAATATGATATTAAAGCCAGCAATCTTGAGAAGAGGAGGGGACAAAGGCAGGATATTGGAAATTCATTTGAAATGAAAAGATTAGCAACTTAAAAAATCTTGTAGATACATGTACTACTATATCAAAACATCATGGTAACTGCAAATCAAAAATCTACAATAGATGCACATACCAAAATGAAAAAGCAATCCAAACACAACATTAAAGTTAGTCATCAAATCACAAGAAAAGAGAACAAAAGAGGAAGGGAAGAAAAGAAGATCTACAATAACAAATCCAAAACAATTATTGAAATGGTAATAAGAACACACATATTGATAATTACCTTAAATGTAAACAGATTAAATGCTCCAACCAAAAGACACAGACTGGCTGAATGGGTACAAAAACAACACCCATATATATGCTGTCTACAAGAGACCCACTTCAGATCTAGGGACACATACGGACTGAAAGTGAGAGGATAGAAAAAGGTACTCCATACAAATGGGAATCAAAAGAAAGCTGGAGTAGCAATACTCATATCAGACAAAATAGACTTAAGAATGACTGTTACAAGAGACAAAGACGAACACTACATAATGATAAAGGGATTAATCCAAAGAAAAGATACAACAATTGTAAATATATATACATCCAACATAACAGCACCTCAATATATAAGGCAAAAACTAACAGCCATGAAAGGAGAAATCAATGGTAACACAATAACAGTGTGGTATTATTTAAAACCCCACTTTTATCAATGGACAGATCATCTGGACAGAAAATCAATAAGGAAACACAGGTCTTAAATGACACATTAGATCAGATGGACTTAACTGAATCTTATAGAGCTTTCCATCCAAAAGCAGCAGAATACACATTCTTCTCAAGTTCACATGGAACATTCTTCAGTATTGATCACATGCTGGGCTACAAAGCAAGCTTTGGTAAATTAAAAAAATAAATGAAATCATATCAAGTATCTTTTCTCTCCACAATGCTATGAGATTAGAAATCAACTACAAGAAAAAAAAAGAAAAGAAAACTAAAAAAACACAAACAAATGGAGGCTAAACAATATGCTACTAAACATCCAATGCATCACTGAAGAAATCAAGGAGGAAATAAAAAAATACCTGGAGACAAATGAAAACAAAAGCACAATGATCCAAAACCTAATGGATGCAGCAGAAGCAGTTCTAAGAGGGAGGTTTATAGCGAGAAAGTTTCACCTCAAGAAACAAGAAAAATCTCAAATATAAACAGTCTAACCTCTCACCTAAAGGAGCTAGGGAAAGAAGAACAAACAAAATTCAAAGTTAGTAGGAGGAAAGAAATCATAAAGATCAGAGCAGAAATAAATGAAATAGAGATGAAAAAAACTATAGAAAAGATCAATGAATCTAAAAGCTGGTTAGTATGTCATAGTAATGACATAAAATAAACTACATAAACTGTTCAGTACTTATTTTCTTTCTTGTATAATACTCTGTTCAACATTCAAAGAAGTGTTTGCTTTATATAAACTTCCCAAAAACAGTCCTCAAGAAGTATGCTAGGGGAAGAGAGAGAGAGAGAGAGAGAGAGAGAGAGAGATTTCAGGGTGGTGGAAGGAAGGAGAAAGCCCTTTGTTAAAATGGAATATTGAGAATTGTATTCCTATATAAAATTGAATGTGAAATGTAACAGAAATCATTCTCTTTAGATCAATATGGCTGTTACATTCTAACAACCATATTGTTTAAGAATGCAGGTTCGAAGAGGTTGTTTTTTTTCCATGTGGAAAATGTATTAGATGTATTAAGCACAGCACTAAGCTGATTCCAGGGCTTATTTTGAGCAGCTAATTCTACAGAGTTAGTTGGTTGAAGATATTTTTAATAATATAAAAACAGATAACCTTTGAGTAATCCATTATAGCTCACTTTTATGTGCTTCCTTTTCATTTTTTCCCCTGTAGCATCTGGGCAAATAAATAATCTTCTTTCTTTATTTCCTTGTTTCTTCTTTTAATTCTGTTTTCTCTTTCTTTCTTTCTTTCTTCCCTTCTTCCTTAATTATAAATTTGAAATTTCCCCTTATTGTTAAAGTTATAATAACATTTTGGTCCAGATTCTGACTGTGTCTTCAGTTCTACTGATTTTAGGATTAATTTTTGTTAAAACTTACAGGGAAATTAGAACTTATTTAGTCCATTTTTATAAATTTTTATAAATGTGGAAGAATTCTCAGGGTGGTATCTGAACCTGCTAGCTAATGGTAGGTTAAGAGTTAGGTCTCTGTTCTCATGGTAGTGTTCTAATTTATATGTGTGTATATATACACACACATACATACACACACACACACACACACACACACACACACACACTTTGAAAGGCTAATTGCATCAGTGAACATAAATCAATGTCATCCTCCTATTTTTGGAAGTCAGCCAATCAAGAAAGTATACACTCCAATAAGCACACCTTAGAACACCAAATAATGCCAACTTAATTCTACCTCTAAAAGTCTACCACTCACTGATCTACATGTTTACGAAAAAACTAGAAATCAGCAGTCTGCAATGGTTGGAATACTGTGCTTGAGCTGCATACAACTGTATATAGCAAGAACATGACATAATAATAAGTAATAAAGTCTGCTTTATCTTTTCATTTAAGATATTAAACTATGATCTCAACATCTTTTGAGAATTCTGGAAGAGGTATTGAAATTTTGCAAAGACTCCCAAGTTTGGATCATTGAAAGGACTCAAGATTCACAAGACATACTCACAGAAGCCTTTTATTTGAAGGCAGAGGATATTGCACTTCAAAATAAGTACAGTGCAGGAAAACATTGGGGGTCTCAGAAACAGCCCACAAGCAAGCTCCCCAGGGTCCTCATAAATATATGAACTGTCCTATATTTCCAAATTGAATCTCTGATATCTGCCTGTAGAATTTTAGTTTTTGGAAGAGATCAAAGCAGAAATTTCTGGCACAGTTTTCATGTCAGTTTGGTCATGTAACCAAGCCAGAATATCTAGCCAGTTAGGTCAGTTGAAAACGATCATTTAAAAAAAAAATCTCTTTGGGAGGAGAGGAGATCACAATGGCAGAGTAGAGGGACATGAAGCTCACCTCCTCCCACAAATACATCAAAAATACATCTACATATGAAAAAATTCTCACCAAATACCTACAGAACACATGTAGAAAACCTCATACAACCAAAGCTGCAAGAAAGATCCCCATATAACTGGGTGGGATGAAGGGAAAAGGAAGAAGAAGAGGAAGACGGACAGGACATGCACCCCTGGGAGGTATCTTGAAAGAGGAAATATTCCTTCAACTTGAGAACATCCTTCACTGGCTGGGAGGTCTGCTGGGACAGATAGGGAGCTTCATAGGCTCAAGAAGAGAGTATGGAAGCTGGTGTACAGCCCTGAAGGGTAGAAAGAGACCAATACAGATGATTCTGGCCATGTGGCCACTCTTCCCAGCCCTAGACATATGCCTGCTGGTGTGTGCATCAACTGAGTGCTGAAACTCAAGCTTTAACAGGCAGACCTGGAGAGAGAGCTCAGTTTGGCTGCACAGAGACAGCTCAGAAGGCCTGGAGTGTGGCCCAGGTCACAACTGGGGATGCATATAGGACAGAGTATGGATCTGTCATGGCAGCCCCATTGTCAACACATGAAGGTAGGGCTGTGGATCCTCAACAGCAGCCTCATTATCAGCATGCTCACAGCAGTGTGCACCTCTGCCCACTATGGGTTTTGCTAAATTTGTGGGTGCACACATGCAAAAGCAGGGCTGAAACCTGAGCTTATTCCAGGGGTGTAGCTTTGGCATGTTTTCATGCCAGTGCCTTTGTTATTGCATATGCATACCTAAGGGACTTCTGAGACGATTACCACTGCTCCCAAAATGGAGGCAGCCCCCAAAGGCTGTGTGAGCCACGGTGATCTTTGTGGACACACAAACTGGGTGAGAAGTGGCATCACAGATTTGCACTTCTGGTCGACAGCTCCTGGGCAAGAACACACAGTGGCAAATTTCCCAGATGAAGCATTAACTCACTGCAGCTTAGAACAGGATATGGGGTTTTCTACAACAACAACTATGGAGCAGACCCTGTCCCTGACAGGATTGTGACAACCACAGAGCAAAGAGGAGGCCCTGTCCAATATACAGGCTCTGTACACCACAACACCAAACACACACCGTATCAAGGGGACAAGGGCTAGCCTACCTGAGGAAAGATGTGGTAAGCATCCATACCAAAAACAGCCCTCTCACCAAAAATTTTGGACTTGTAGAGTCTATACAGTTTTTTTTTTTTTTTTTTTTTTTTTCCTCTCACTGTTGTGGCCTCTCCCATTTGCGGAGCACAGGCTCCGGACGCGCAGGCTCAGCAGCCATGGCTCACGGGCCCAGCCGCTCCGCGGCATGTGGGATCTTCCCGAAACGGGG
Source organism: Lipotes vexillifer (assembly GCF_000442215.2). Classification (NCBI taxonomy): domain Eukaryota; kingdom Metazoa; phylum Chordata; class Mammalia; order Artiodactyla; family Lipotidae; genus Lipotes; species Lipotes vexillifer. The sequence continues at coordinate 862,605 of NW_006791129.1, read as the reverse complement.
CACGAACCCGCGTCTCCTGCATCGGCAGGCGGACTCTCAAGCACTGCGCCACCAGGGAAGCCCGAGTCTATACAGTTTTGTTCCCACATAAAAATATCCCTTCAAGACCACAGCAGACAACTGTTTCTCCTACATTCATAGAGTCAGAGAAACAAAAGTAAAATGAAAAGGCAGAGGAACTACTCCCAATTAAAAGAACTAGAGAAATCCCTGAAAGAAAAAACAGAGAAACAGACTTCTCCAGTATACCAGACCCCAAGTTCAAAAAGAAGGTAATAAAATTTTTGAAAGAATTAAGAAAGACTATTGATAGAAAGACAGATCATAGTAAGAAAGAACTAAAAATTATAAAGAGGAGTCAATCAAAATTAGACAACTAAATGGCCAAGATGAAAACCAAGCTAAAGGCAATAAATGGCAAACTAAATAATGTAGAAAAAATAAGTAATCTGGAAGATAGAATAATGGAAATCACAAAATCAGAACAACAGACAGAAATACAAATTTTAAAAAATGAAAGCAACATACAAGATATATGGAATAATATAAAGATTGCCGACCTATGCATAATAGGAATCCCATAAGGAGAAGAAAAAGAAAAGAGGATCTAAAATGTTTTTGAAGAAATTATGGGTGAAAACTTTCCAAACCTAAAAGGAAACAAATATCCAGGTACAGAACACACAGAAGGTCCCAAACAAGATGAACCCAAACAGACCTATGCCAAGGCATATCATAATTAAAATGACAAAAATTAAAGATAGAGAATTCTAAAGGCAGCAAGAGAAAAACAGAGTCAGTTACAAGGGAACCCCCACCCCCATGAGGCTATCAGCTGATTTCTTTACAGAAACATTGAATATATCTTGCCACCCCCTATAGTCTGCAAAGTTCTGAAATGAAAAAGCCTGCAACCTAGGATACTCTACTTGCAAGATCATCATTTAGAATAGAATAAGAGATAAAGAATTTCTCAGACAAGCAAAAACCAAAAGAGTACAGCGATACTAAACTTCTCCTAAAGTAAATATTGAAAGGTCTTCACTAAATAGAAAAGAAGAATCTATAGGAAAGATATAATCACAATAGGAAAGGTATATATGTACAAGGACTGAAGATCACTTAAATAAGCCAGTACATAGATTAAGAAACAATCATAAAATTCTGTGAAAGCAATTATAACTACAATGAACAGCAAAAAGATAAACATGAATATAAAATAGGACATCAAAATCACAAAATGTGGGGAGGGGAGTAAGAAAATGTATATCTTTTAGAATGTGTTTGAGTTTATATGACTACCAGCCTAAAGCAAGTCAATACACTTATGGATAATATACTTGAAAATCAGGGTATCCACAAATCAAAAACATACAACAGATCCACAATAAACCAAAAGAAAGGAACTCAAGCATAATACAGAAGAAAATTATCAAACCACAGAAGGAAAAACAAAAAGAAGAAAGGAGCAACAAAGAACTACAAAATAACTAGAAAACGAGGATTAAAATGGCAATAAGTACATACTTATCAATAATTACTTTAAATGTCAATGGAATAAATGCTCCAATCAAAAGACATAGTCACAGATTGGATAATAAAACAAGAACCTACAATATGCTGCCTACAGGAGACCCACTTTAAGGTGAAAGACACATATATATTAAAAGTGAGGGAATGGAAAAAGATATTTCATGCAAATGGAAATGACAAAAATGTCAGGGTAGCAATACTCATATAGATAAAATAGACTTTAAAACAAAGGCCATAAAGAAAGACAAAGGACACTATATAATGATAAAAGGATCAATACAAGAAGAGGATATCACACTCATTAACATATATGGTCCAAATATAGGAGTACCTAAATACATAAAACAAATACTAGCATACATAAAGGGAGAAATGGACAGGAATACAATAATAGTAGACTTTAACATCCCACAGACATCAATGGACAGTTCTTCCAGACAGAAAATCAATAAGGCAATGGAGATTCTGAATGACACAATAGAACAGTTAGATTTAATTGATATCTACAGGATACTAATTTTAAAAAAAAAAGCAGAATAGACATTCTTTTCAAGCGCAAATGGAACATTCTCTAGGATATATCATATTCTAGGACACAAAACGATTCTCAACAAATTTAAGAGGATAAAAATTTTTCAAGCATTTTTTCTGACCACTATGGCATGAAACCAGAAATCAACCACAGAAAGAGAAATTAAAAAAAAAAAAAGATTACATGGAAACTAAACAACATGCTACTAAAAAACAAATGGGTCAACATGAAATCAAAGAGGAAATTTTAAAAATACCTCAAGACAAATGACAATGAAAACAACCACACAAAATCTATGGGATGCAGCAAAAGCAATCCTAAGCAGTAAATTTATAGGGATACAAGCCTTCCTCATAAAAATAAGAAAAATCCCAAATAAACAACCTAATCTACCACCTAAAAGAATTTGAAAAGAGGAGAACAAAGCCCAATATTAGAAGAAGGAAAGAAATGATAAAGCTCAGAGAGAAAAAAATAAAATAGAGATTAAAAAACAAAAAGGAAACCTATAGAATATGAGAAAATATTTAACGAAGAGACTGACAAGAGGTTAATTTCCAAAATACACAAACTGCTCATACTGATACAACTCAATATGAAAAAAATAAATAAATAAACCCTATCAAAAACTGGGCAGAAGACCTGAAGAGACATTTCTCCAAAGAAGACATACAGATGGTCAATAGGCACAAGAAAAAATACTGAACAACACTAATTATTGAAGAAATGCCAATCAAAACTACAATGAGGTATCACCTCACACCAGTCAGAATGGCCATCATCAAAAAGTCTACAAATAATAATTGCTGGAGAGGTTATGGAGAAAAGGGAGCCCTCCTACACTGTTGGTGTGAATATAATTTGGTGCAGCCACTATGGACATCAGTATGGAAAGTTCCTTAAGAAAACTAAAAATAATTACCATATGATCCAGAAATCCCACTCCTGGGCATATATCTGGAAAAGACAAAAACTCTAATTTGAAAAGGTACATGTGTCCCAATGTTTATAGCAGCACTATTTACAATAGCCAAGACATGGAAGCAACCTAAGCGTTCATCAATAGATAAGAAGATGTGATATATACATAGATACAATGGACTATTAGTCATAAAAAGGAATCAAATAATGCCATTTGCAGCAGCATGGATGGACCTAGAGATTATCATACGAAGTGAAGTCAGAGAAAGAAAATTATATATATATAATTTTATTTTATATATTAAACATTTTTGTGTGGAATCGAAAAATGATAAAATGAACTTATTTACAAAACAGAAAAAACTCACAGACATAAAAAACAAATGTATGGTTACCAAAGAGGAAAGGGGGGAGGAATAAATTAGGAGTATGGGATTAACAGATACACACTACCATATATAAAATAGATAAACAATAAGTATTTACTGTAGAGCACAAGGAAGTATATTCAATATCTTATAATAACCTATAATGGAAAAGAATTGAATACAAGAATATTTACATATATAAATGACATATAACTTTGCTGTACAGTTGAATCTAACACAATATTACAAATCAACTGTACCTAATTTTAAAAACTGGATCAAAGACCTGTAACTGTAAGGGGTAAAGCTATAAAATTAGAAGGCACCCAAGGCATGAAGTTTAGTGACCTTGATTTAGGCAAAGCTTTCTTAGACACCTAAATCTCAAGCTACTAAATATATTAAACTGGATTTCAAAATAATTGTTTTTGGAGGTTATCATCTGTGGAGTTTTGATTTTAAGCATCACATCATGAATCCCAGTGCCCTTACTATGCCCAAAAGTAAAAAAAAAAAGGAAAAAAAAAAAAATCCCCAAAACCCAGACACCTAAAAATCTCCAGAACTTTTCCAGTCCAGCTATAAATCAATTATATATCTATACACTATATGAAACACCCTTTGCTGACAGCCTTCTAAAGCTTCCTTGTGCCAAGATGTGCACTCACTAAGTCTCTTGAGCTTAAATGCCATTTTTTTCTTTCACTTTGCCATCAGGTGATTTGTATTCAACAACGATCTAAGCATTAGTAGTGTGACATAGCTTTTGTTGAATTTAGTTTGTTAAGCATAGTACTGCTAACAAAATAGGTCTTTGTATGGTGTCTTTAGACCTATGTTATTGTGTGATATAATTAGGTAAAGATATTTGTATAAAGTAATTAGACCTTTTGGTTTTAAGGTGTACTATGTAGTAAATAATTTGACTTGGTTATTAGCATAAAGTAATCACGCCTAAGTTTTTGTATTAAGTGAGATGATTTTTGGTTTGAAGACGTAATATTTGGTAATAACTAGACTTTGCTTTTTATATAAGGTCATTAGACACTGTTTTGGAAACATAAAATCTAGTAAATATTTTTACATTAACCTGCTTATTCTTTTGCCACATGCTTTGCTATTACTATTGCTTATCTATATCACTGGTTATCAAATTTTACCATAAAAGGCTACATGATAAATATTTTACTTTTTTGGGGGGGGGTACTACAATTTCTAGTGTACATTCTTTTTCTGTAATTTTTACAAACATTTATAAATGATAAAAACTTCCTTAGGTCATAACCCACATGACCTGTTAGGCTCACTGACAATAGTTTGATGATTACGGTGTGTATAAAGACATTTTTCATGTATTTTTCTTTTGTACTTGATTGTCTCATTTCAGCTGAATTTAGGAGAGACTTTTCCATAGGAGAAGCAGGGGGTATAGGCCCAAGAAATCTCCAATCCAAACAGTCTCTGAGAGGTAATTGTTGGAGATCTGCTAGACTGATGAACAGTTTGAAAAGCTACAATTAGCCAAATTATGCCTTGTACTCTGCAATGTCTTTAGAAGAACACTTTGTGTAGCATTAATTTGCAAAATCAAAATTCCTCATCAAAAGTTAATGCAGACGTAGAGAATGGACTTGACACGGGGAGGGGGAAGGGTAAGCTGGGACAGAGTGAGAGAGTGGCATGGACTTATATATACTACCAAATGTAAAATAGATAGCTAGTGGGAAGCAGCAGCATAGCACAGGGAGATCAGCTGGGTGCTTTGTGACCCTCTAGAGGGGTGGGATAGGGAGGGTGGGAGGGAGACACAAGAGGGAGGAGATATGGGGATGTATGTATATGTATAGCTGATTCACTTTGTTATAAAGCAGAAACTAACACACCATTGTAAAGCAATTATACTCCAATAAATATGTTTTTTAAAAAAGTAACTTACTGTACAAAGTAGCCAACTTTTGGCCAATACCATTGCAACTACATTCATCTATGTCATATGCATTTTCAAATTATCAATTTGGTTATACTTTTCCTCTTTACTGATTTAAGTTTACATACTTTTCAATTAGTCTATATTGTTCATTTCACCAATAATAATAAATTTTCAAAGTCTAGGATTTAATAGATAAAATCATCAACTTAAATATAAATCCAGCTGTCAAGCTATTAATAGTACAACCAATTTAAAAAATGATATAAACCTATCATATACATTAATCTTGCCAATAATGATACATTTTTGTAAGCGATGAATACATTAAGAAAAATTCCTTGCACTAGAATTATTAAGATGCAAGAATTTATGTGTCACAAAAACACCCAGAGCAAATATTCCTACAGCTCCAGCAAAGTTGATTACAACTTTTGTGTGACTGTTGGATTCTTCTTTTGTAGGTATAAATTGGGCTCTTGATGTCAATCTAAGACCAAGGCAAATTGTTTTGTGGGACTATTAAATGATTCCAAGAATACAACTCCCTCAAATACTCAGGGGAATACATATCCCTACAAAGGATAAAACTCTTTCTAGTGAAATAGTTAACAAGCGGAACAGACCACCAAAGATGTTCATTCTATAAGAGTTGGAGAATTTGAGATACTCCTCAAAAATGTGTCACTCACTGTGGCTGAGGTGTTAAATAGTAATATCCAAACCCTAGGTGCTCAATGATCCAAACTAGTATCCTTATTTCAAGTACAAATTTAAAAATAGGCTTGTAATGGGTGGGGAATGGAGGTGGTTATATATGAAATATTTAAAATATAATAGTCCATGAATCATTGGGACATGTCTTCTGTTAGAGAAAAATTATGCCACATGTTATAATTTTATTATTTTCATAGTGGTTTATTGTTTGAATAGCAATTATTTTTTGTCAATACAGGATATGAGCTTAAATTTCAAAAATATGTGTAATGGTATTTACTCAAATTTCTTATCCAGATAGTCTACATTCACACAGTATTTTGAACATGAGATAAGGTCTTATATGAGTTAATTTTAAGACCACTGTATCTAATATTAGAAAATGTCTGTGTTTATTATTACCTATTTGCACATATAAGCCTGCTTTAGTATTTGAAAATATAGACTATAAAAATAATTTTTTTTTTTTGCTATTCTTTTTAATAGAAAGATTGTTTTTTTGTGTGTGAATGTAATACTATATAGAAAATTCTAAGTTTAAATTTAAAACCTAAGTGTACTACAGTAGGATCTTAATCTTAGATTTTTTTAATATCACTTGAAGGTTTAAATTTATAACTTAGATATTTTTTATAAATTTATGTAGATTTTAAATTTATACACTTTGTAATTATTTAGAACATTAAGTTTTTGGATTCTATGTACTGTTTTAATTGTTATGCTGATTGGCATTATATTTTTAGTGTTTAAACATCATAATTAGATTATGTAAAATTACTGTAAATGGGAATTCATGCTTAAAGAATATTCTATTAAGTTTTTCAGTAGAGGAACTAAATGTATTGAGGCATGACATAACCTTTCCTTTATAGATTTCCATTTCAACTAGAATAAATGGTATTCTAATACCAAGTATCTTAAACTCACTCACACATACACAGGTCTTTAAATAAATATCCATATTATTCTAAAGAATCATACTGGAAATGTTCATTGACATTTTCTGAAATATGCCTAATTTAATATGCTACAATACTCTGCCTATGGTTATGGGGCAGGATTTCAGAATGGTGATAAGAAGAGCTCAGCAGAACTTCTCCCCAGTGAAACAACCATTTAGCTCGTAATATTATATGACAAAACCACCAACTATTTAAAGTCTGTGGAAACTTTTCTAAAGGCATGCAATATATGGAGAAATGTTTATTCAAGAAAATCTACTAACTCTCAGTAAGGGTAATGAGAATCTGTGGCATTTGAGCCATGAACTATTTCTCATGTTGACTCCCATCTCAGGGTGATGGAAGCTCTACTCTGGGTGGATATGACCAAGAAGATGGGGTTCCCACTTACCAAATCTAGGGCTATATTTTTATCCCAGGAGGAGTAGGACATTAGCATTCTCACCCCCTCTTTACCTCTTGAGTTTTAGAAGCTGTAATTCAGGCAGCTGTGAAAGAAAGGACAAAGCTTCCCTTTCACAAGACAGGTAGATATAGTAAATCTGATTAAATTTATAATAATTACAAAGAATGAATTAGTAAATTTAAATATTAAAAAAAAAACAGGTCTAGATGGATTCACAGGTGAATTCTACCATTTAAAACATAATTAATGGTAATCCTTCACAAATCCTTCCATAAAACAGAATAGGCACAAGCAGTCCCCAACTCATTCTATGAGGCTCATATTACCCCACTACCAAAATCAGAAAAAGATGCAGAAGAAATGAGGGGTATAGACCAATATCTCTTATGAATATGAACACACTAATGTACTTAGCAACATACTAGCAAATGTAATCCATCAACATATAACAAAAATTATACATCATGACCAAGTAGGGTTTATACCAGTTATGCAAAGTTGTTTAAACATCAGAAAATCAATTCATTTAATATACTATATTAATAGAATAGAGTACAAGAAACCCATGATTGCTTATATATCTAAGAAGAAATAGCATTTGACAAAATCCAAAAAGCTTTCATGGAAAGAAAAGAAACAGTCAAAACACTAGAAATATAAGAAAAATCATCAACATTTTAAAAGGCATCTAAGAAAACAATCTAGTATCATCATTAATGGTGAAAGAATGTTTCCCTCTTAAGATCAGGAAAAATCCATGGATGTCTACTCTCTACTTTCATCCAGCATTCACTGGAGGATCTATCCACAGCAATTAGACACACACACACACACAAAAAAAAACATATGAGACACTCAGAATAGAAAAGAAGAAAACAATCTCTATTCACAGAAGACATGATATTCTATATAGCAAATCCTAAGGAACATACTAAATACTATAGACTAGTTTACAAAAGTTGTAGGATAAAAGTCAATAAAATCAATTGTATTTATATAAGGTAGCAATAAATACTTCATAAATGAAATGTGAATAATAATGTACAATAATATTACAAAGAATGAAATACTAGAAATAAAATTAATAGATGAATTGCAAAACTTGTATACTAATAACTACAAAACAAGTGCAAAAAGAAATTAAAGATCCATTCCTCCAAAAACAAGGAAGGCATGAATCAGAAGGCAATACTGTGAAGATATTACTCTCCAAATTGATCTACAGATTCAACTTAGTCTGTGCAATATCAGTTGGCTTTTCTTTTTCCAGAAATGCTCTTTACTGAGAAGACTAGAAAATAATTTTTAAAAAGAAACACAAAGTCCAAGGAGTTACAGTCCTGATTACAAAGCTTATTACATAGCCACAATAATCAAAACAGGGTAGTCATGGTAATAGGTTTTTGGGGGTTTTTTTTCCAAAAAATGGTGCCAGTACAATTGGATTTCCAAGTGCGAAAGAATGAAGATGGACCTTGACCCCATACCGTACATAAGAATTAAATAAAAATGAATCACATTCCTATTTGTTAGAGCTAAAACTATAAAGCCCTTAGAAGAAAACTTTGGGGTATATCTTTGTCATCTTGGATTTTGGGTTAGGCTAGAGAGAGAGAGAGAGAGAGAGAGAAGAGGGAGAGACAGAGATAAAACAAGAAACAAGCAGGATACTACAGTGCCTTTTAGGACCTAGTCATGGAGTCACACACTATCACTTCTGCTTTCTTCTATTTGTGAAAATGGAGGCATGAAGTCCAACCTACACTTAAGTGGAGGGGAAATAAGCTCTGCTTCTTAAAGGGAGGAGTATCCAAGAATCTGGGGTCATGTCTTAATACCTCTTCACCTGCATGATCTCCCCCGCTAACTGTCAGATCCTGGGACCAATCGGCAGGGCTGCGAGTCCATTTGGCTCCAGTGCAACCCTTCACTTGTAGCTGGGCCTCTCCATCTGTCCTTGTTGGTCACCTAAATAAACCTAGGTAAAATATTTCCAATATTTTATCTTCCAGCTCAGTTATCCATTCTTCTGCCTCAGTTATTCTGCTATTGATTCCTTGTAGAGAATTTTTAATTTCATTTATTTTGTTGTTCATCTCTGTTTGTTTGCTCTTTAATTCTTCTAGGTCCTTGTTAGTTTCTTGTACTTTCTCCATTCTATTTCCAAGATTTTGGTTCATCTTTATGATAATTACTTTGAATTCTTTTTCAGGTAGACTGCTTATTTTCTCTTCGTTTGTTTGGTCTGATGGGTTTTTACGTTGCTCCTTCATCTGCTGTGTGTTTCTCTGTCTTCTCATTTTGCTTAACTTACTGTGTTTGGGGTCTCCTTTACACAGACTGCAGGTTTGTATTTCCCGTTGTTTTTGTTGTCTGCCCCCAGTGGCTAAGGTTGTTTCAGTGGGTTGTGCGGGTTTCCTGGTGTAGGGGACTGGTGCCTGTGTTCTGGTGGATGAGCCTGGATCTTGTCTTTCTGGTGGGCAGGACCATGTCTGGTGGTGTGTTTTGGGGTATCTGTGACCTTATTATGATTTTAGGCAGCCTCTCTGCTAATGGCTGTGGTTGAGTTCCTGTCTTGCTAGTTGTTTGGTATAGGGTGTACAGCACTGTAACTTGCTCATTGTTGAGCTGAGCTAGGTCTTAGCATTGAGATGGATATCTCTTGGAGCACTTTCACTGTTTGATATTATGTGGAGCTGGGATGTCTCTGGTGAACCAATGTCCTAAACTCAGCCTAAACTCAGCACAGGCCTGATACCCGGCCGGAGCACCAAAACCCTGTCAGCCACACAGCTCAGAAGCAAAGGGAGAAAAAAGGAAAGAAAGAAAAAAATAAATAAAGTTATTAAATAAAAAATAATTATTAAAAATTAAAAAAATTTTTTTAAAGTAAAAATAGAGCAACCAACCATTAAACAAATCCACCAATGATAACAAGTGCTAAAAACTATACTTAAAAAGGAAAAAAAAGGACAGACATAACCCTAGGATAAATGGTAAAAGCAAAGCTATACAGACAAAATCACACAAAGAAACATACACATATACACTCACAAAAAGAAAAAAACAAAAAAAAAAAAAATATATATATATATATATATATATATCTTTGCTCCCAAAGTCCACTGCCTCAATTTGGGGATGATTCGTTGTCTATTCAGGTATTCCACAGATGCAGGTACATCAAGTTGATTGTGGAGATTTAATCTGCTGCTACTGAGGCTGCTGGGAGAAGTTTCACTTTCTCTTCTTTTTTCACACAGCTCCTGGGGTTCATATTTGGATTTGGCCCTGCCTCTGTGTGTAGGTCGCCTGAGGACAACTGTTCTTCGCTCAGACAGGATGGGGTTTACATAGCAGCTGATTAGGGGCCTCTGGCTCACTCAGAGGAGGAGAGGGAGGGGTATGGAATGAGGGGCAAGCCTGCATCGGCAGAGTCCAGCGTGACGTTGTAACCGCCAGAGGCACGCACGCAGTGTCTTCTCCTGAGGAAGTTGTCCCTGGATCACGGGACCTTGGCAGTGGCAGGCTGCACAGGCTCCTGGGAGAGGAGGTGTGGATAATGACTTGTGCTTGCATACAAGCTTCTTTGTGGCTGTAGCAGCAGCCTTAGCGTCTCATGCCTTTTTCTGGGGTCCGCACTGATAGCCGCAGCTCGCACCCCTCTCTGGAGCTCGTTTAGGAGGTGGTCTGAATCCCCTCTCCTCACACACCCCTAAACAATGGTCTCTTGCCTTTTAAGCAGTTCCAGACTTTTTCCCGGACTCCCTCCTGGCTAGCTGTGGCACACTAGCCCCCTTCAGGCTGTGTTCACGCAGCCAACCCCAGTCCTCTCCCTGGGATCTGACCTCCAAAGAATCTGGAGCCTCAGGTGCCAGTCCCCACACTTCCTGGCTGTTGGGTGAGCAGACAAGCCTCTCAGGCTGCTGAGTGGTGGTTGGCAATGATCCTCTGAGCAGGAATCTCTACACTTTGTCCTCTGCACCCCTGTTGCTGCGCTCTCCTTCATCGCTGCAAAGCTTCGGCCCCACCAACTTCTTTCTCTGCCAGTGAAGGGGCTTCCTAGTGTGGGGAAACTTTTCCTCCTTCACAGCTCCCAAGTTAATGGTTTTTATTAAAATTTATTTAAAATGATCATTGCTATTTGCAATAGCTTGGTGGCCATGCAGTCCCCACCTTTCTGTAAAAAAGTGCATTTCTCAACTTTCTTTCCTCATTTCCTCATTTGAAGTGCTAACGAGTTGCTTAGATTTATTCTTCATATTCACATGTAAATAAATGAACTAAAGACATAAGCATTATTTATATTATGACAAGTGGAAACTCTCCAAATGTCTATCAAATTATGAATGGATAAATAGTGTTATGTCCATACAGTGAGACAATAATGCTTTTATGAACATTTGTCCACCTATTTTGGTATTTGTCTTCTTTCTATTGGTCATATGTTTAAGTTTGGAATTGCTGAGTCATGTAGTAGATCTTTTTTTTTTTTTTTTTTCGGTACGCGGGCCTCTCACTGTTGTGGCCTCTCCCGTTGCAGAGCACAGGCTCCGGACGTGCAGGCTCAGCGGCCATGGCTCATGGGCCCAGCTGCTCTGGGGCATGTGGGATATTCCTGGACCGGGGCACAAACCCGTGTCCCTGCATTGGCAAGCAGACTCTCAACCACTGCGCCACCAGGGAAGCCCAGATCTATTTTAAATTATTTAAGGAATTTCCAAATTGTTTTACAAATGACCCACCATTGTACATTACCACCAGCAATATATGAGTATTACAAACACTTCACATTCTAGTCAATATGTGTTATTGTCTAACTTCTTTTTTTTTTTTTTTTTGCGGTACGCGGGCCTCTCACTGTTGTGGCCTCTCCCGTTGTGGAGCACAGGCTCTGGACGCTCAGGCTCAGCGGCCATGGCTCACGGGCCCAGCCGCTCCGCGGCATGTGGGATCTTCCCAGACCGGGGCATGAACCCGTGTCTCCTGCATTGGCAGGCGGACTCTCAACCACTGTGCCACTGGGGAAGCCCTATTGTCTGACTTCTTGATCACAGACATCCTAGTGTATGAAGTGGTATCTCTTTATTGTTTTTAATTTCCCTAATGACTAATGATATCGAGTATATTTTTACAGTTCTTAGTCCTACATATGTCTTATTTGGAGCAATGATCATTATATATTTTGACCATTTTGTAATTTTAAAATTTGTCTTTGTATTATTGAGTTGTAAATGTTCCTTATTATTTACAATGAAATGTTATGAAGTATGGATATATGCTACAGCATGGATAAACCTTGAAAACATTATGAAGGAAATCAGTCACAACAGGTCACGTAGTAAATGACTCCATGTATATGAATTGTCTAAAATAGGCAAATCTATAGAAAAAGAATGTAGATTAGTGGTTGTCTAGGATGGTGGGCATAGTACTATGGGGAGAAAGATGGAAATTACTATTAAAGGTTGTCAAGTTTCTTTTAGGGGTGATACAATGTTCTAATACTAGATTTTGGTGATAGTTGTACAGCACTATGAATTAACTAAAAACCATGGAATGTAAAATTTTTAATGGAGTGAGTATATGGCATGCAACTTATATTTCAATAAAACTGTTAAGAAGGTTAAAATAATTTCATTCCCTACATTTTATTACCAGTTGTACGGTGGGATTTTTTTTTTGACATTTTACTAAACTTCATTGGTCTACTTTGATCTAAGTCAACTATAAAAATCAAAATAAGGTAATGGAGTAAGTTTATAATAAGATATCAAAAGATCTGCATTCTAGTCAGATTATAGTATTAATAATCTATATGAATTTGAATGAAATTCAATTTTTGTAGTATTCCATTTCTTCACCTGGCAGTTGCAAAGTTCATACCAGATTATTTCTAACATCCCAAGACATGTGTAAATATGTGACTTATAATTTAAAAAAAAACCATATATTTATTCTTGTTTCTGACAGTTAATCTTTACATATCTCCAGTACTCAGTAAAACCACACATAAACCTCCTTTTCATTAATAATGACACTCCATATTTTTATAGTCTGATATGTTTTTTAAGTAATTTTGAGTTTAGATGGAGAGCTTGCCAAATTCCTATTTTCTTATTTAATCAATTTAGGCTACAGTTTGATCAAATTCACATAAGTAGTGAACAATTTCTGATTTAAAGAATGATTCCCAGCTTTCTGAAAAAAATCTCATAAACTTTAATAGTACTAAATCTTTTTATTTTTTTATAAAATATTAAATATCTGGCTAATTTCATACTAAATTTAACTGTTTCTTTAATTTGGTACTCATTTCAATAGGTCCTTAAGTAGGTTTTTCTGTTCAATTCAGTGACTGATAGTATCCAAATATAAGAAACTCTTCAATTTTAATTGCTTTTGACACGCTATTTCATAAACTTCATAGGTAATCCTTCAGATTCCAGGATGGCCACTGGTAACTTCTATCATACTTCCCAATGTATTTTTGATACTTAAATTTGATTGCAACCTGCCAATAAGAACCATTGATTCATACAAATAAAATGATCTATGTATCTAAATATCTATTATCTTTACCTATTTGTACAGCTATCCTGTAAAAATTATATAATATATGTTATATATATATGTTTAAATTTTTGTTCTGGATAGTATGATATCCTATCCAGAACATCTCCAAGCATCCCTGGTTTCTTTTATTTATGGTATTAGAACCCAAAATCTGGGCACTAGGTATGATCATTTTTATTGGGGTGTCATTACATTTAGGCTCTCTCAGTGGATTGAAAAAAGAGGTATATGTGTGTACATTAACCTATTTATGTACCCATAGCTATAAATATTTCTATATGGAACTATTTGTCTATATAGTTAGCTAAACTTGTGTTCCTACTATTGTTTTCAACCTTGTTCCATTACCACATGGATAATTTTAGCCTCCCATTATGGCATGTCTATAGCCTCATGTCTGTAACCTTATGAAGTACATGTCTGTACTTCAATGATGAGAAACCTAGTCCCCATCAACCACCATACATTTACTTAAGTATTTAATTCTAGAAGATGTGTACTGTATAGTGGTTTCAGAATTGTTAATATGTATCCCTGTGAAAAACAAATTTACCAACTAGAATGTAGTGTTTATACATGGTGTCTTTTGCCTTTGCTTTTACAGATTCTACTTATTTCCATTGTCACATAGATCAGCATCTTTCTCCTCCATGCCTTCTGTGCGATTGTTTCATACATTTATAAACATGTTTAGATTGTTTTATCATATTCTGTGTTCAATCCTGGAACCCCCTAACTTCCTAAATGTTTTCTGGGGGGAAAGTATTTGCATACATTAAGGCTTACCCTTTGTGCTGTAAAATTTTATGGATTAGGATGAATACTTAATTTCTCGTACTCACCATAACAGTATCAGACAAAATAGTTTTACCTCCATAAAAATATTCCCTGTGATTCATATCACATATTCAACCGTTCATATCTGCTCCCTGGAATCTCTGACAAAAACTTATCAATTTACTCTCTGTAGTTTTTTTGCATCTATTTTTGAATTACCTCTCATGCACTAGAGAAAGTAAATATTCTCTAATTTTTATGCTTTGACATTTACTGGCAAATGTATCAGTAAGTCCTCAATTATTAATTTCATGGATATTATAATATATAATTAATTGTATTGCTAATATTTTAAATAATTTATAATAAATTGACATTCCTTGATAAACAAAATTGAAGCAAACACAAAAAATAAAATATTCTGAATAATTTAATATTTACTTAAAAAGTTAGTCATTATTAAAATTGGGTTTTTAATATGTACTCCAGGCTCAGAAGTATTTATCTGAATATTTCTAGATATGTAATTATCAGTAGCCTTTTTATCAAATCTTCCAAAGAACAGAATAAGAGAAAGTTATTCACAACTAATTTTAGAAAGCCACATAGTGTTGATACCAAAATTGAAAAAGGCATTTACAAGGATGGAAATAAACAATACATTTCCTGATAATTTATGTCAGTTAGGATTTATTCCTGTTATGCAAGAGTAATTTTTCTTCAAAAATCAATCCACCTAATTCATGACACTAACAGAAAATATGATATAATCATCATACTAGAAAAACAAGGGCTTGACAAGATTCAGTGTTCATGAATATTAAAAATTCTTTAAAAAGCAAGTGTTTGATATTAACTTCCTTAATTTGACAATTTATAGAAAATAATGATAAGCCTGATGATTATGATGAGATGTTGAAAGTGTCTCCTGAGATGAGGAATGAGACCAAGATTCCTGTTATGACTAATTATATTTAACATTGCTTAGAATTCTTAATTCATAAAAAGAGACAAGAAACATTAAGATCAAATAATTGGAATGGAAAAAGTAGAATTGTTATTATTTGCAGTCAACATGATTAGGGTCTATAGAAAATTTTAAAAATCTACACCACTGGTTCAGTATTAATAAGTGAATTTAGGTAGGAGGCAAAGACAAGATGGCATAGTAGAAGGATGTGACCTCACCTCTTCTTACAAAAACACCAAAATCACAACAAACTCCTGAACAATTATCAACAACAACAAAAAAAACCCAAACCTGGAACTGACCAAAAAAGAAAATCTACATCCAAAGACAAAGAAGAAGCCACAGAAGATAATCTACATCCGAAGACAAAGAAGAAGCCACAAGACAGTAGGAGGGGTGCAATCATGATAAAATCAAATTCCATACCCACTTGGTGGGCAACCCACTAACTGGAAAATAATTGTATCACAGAATTTCTCCCACAGGAGTGAAAATTTTGAGCCCCACATCAGGCTATCCAGCCTGGGGGTCTGGAAATGGGAGGAGGAGCCCGCAGAGAACCTGGCTTTGAAGGCCAGTGAGGTTTGATTTCAGGAATTCCACAGGACTGGGGGGAACAAAATCTCCACTTATGGAGGGTGCAAACAAGTTCTTGCATACACCAGGACCAAGAGAAAAAAGTGGTGACCTCATAAGAGCCTGGGCAAGACTTACCTGCTGGCATTGGAGGGTTTCCTGCAAAGGTGAGGGTGGCTGTGGCTCACCTCTAGGGACAAAGACACTGGCAGCAGTAGTTCTGGGGAGTACTCATTGCTGTGAGCCTCCCTGGAGGCCATCATTTTCTCACCAAGACCTGGCCCCACCCAACAACCTGTAGGCACAAGTACTCAGATGCTTCAGGGCAAACAATCAACAGGGCAGGAACACAGCCCCACCCATAGGAGACTGAAGGCTTCAAATCTTTCTGAGCACAAAGCTGCCCACTAAATACACACCCTGACGTGGACCTGCCCACCAGAGGGACAAGACCCAGCTCCACCCACCAGTGGGATGGAAACAGTCCCTTGTCCCAGGAAGACTGCACAAGCCTCTTAGACAGCCTCATCAACCAGGGCGCAGACAGCAGAAGCAAGAAGAACTACAACACTGCAGCCTGAAGAATGGAAACCACAATCACAGAAAGTTAGACAAAATGAGATGGCTGAAGTATACGTACCAAATGAAGGAACAAGATAAACCCCCAGAAGAACAACTAAGTGAAGTGGAGAACAGCAATCTACCTGAAAAATAATTCAGAGAAATGACAGTAAAGATGATCCAAGATCTCAGAAAAAGAATGCAGGCACAAATCAAGAATACAAAAAATGTTTAACAAAGACCTAGAAGGACTAAAGGACAAACAAAGATGAATAATATAATTGAAATAAAAAGTTTATTAGAAGTAATCATTAGCAGAATAAGTGAGGGAAAAGATGGATAAGTGACCTGGAAGTCAGAATGGTGGAAATCTCTGCTGTGGAACAGAATAAAGAAAAAAGAATGAAAAGAAATGAAGACAGTCTAAGAGGTCTCTGGGACAATATTAAATGCACCAACATTCACATTATAGGTGTCCCAGAAGGAGAAGAGAGAGAAAGGAACTGAGAAAATATTTGAAGAGATAATAGCTGAAAACATCCCTAACATGGGAAAGGAAACATTCACCCAAGTCCAGGAAGCACAGAGAGTATCAGGCAGAATAAATTAAGAAGGAACATGCTGAGACACATAGTAATCAAGCTGACAAAAATTAAAGACAAAGTATTAAAAACAACAGGAGAAAAGCAACAAATAATATTCAAGGGAGCTCCCATAAGGTTATCAGCTAATTTCTCTGCAGAAACTCTGCAGGCCAGAAGGGAGTGGGACGATATATTTAAACTGATGAAAGGGAAGAACCTACAATCATGAATACTCTACCCAGAAAGGCTCTCATTCAGATTCAATGGAGAAATCAATAGCTTTATAGACAAGCAAAAGCTAAGAGAATTCAGCACCATCAGGCCAGCTTTGTAACAAATGTTAAAGGAACTTCTCTATGTGTAAAAGAAAAGGCCACAACTAGAAACAAGAAAATTATGAATGGAAAAGCTCACCAGTAAAGGCAAACATACAGGAAAGGTAGGAAATCTTCCACACACAAATATAATATCAAAGCCAGCAACTGCGAGAAGAGGGGGGTACAAATGTAGGGTATTGGAAATGTATTTGAAATTAAAGGACCAGCAACTTAAAACAATCTTGTTTATACACAGACTATTATACCAAAACCTCATGGTAACCACAAATAATCTACAATAGATACATAAACAAAAAAGAAAAAGCAATCCAAACACTAAAGTTACTCATCAAATAACAAGAGAAGAGAACAAAACAGGAAGGGAAGAAAAAATACCTACAATAACAAATCCAAAACAATGAACAAAATGGCAATAAGAACACAAATATCGATAATGACCTTAAACATAAATGGGTTGAATGCTCCAACCAAAAGACACAGACAGGCGGAATGGATACAAAAGCAAGACCCATATACATGCTGTCTACAAGAGAACAACTTCAGGCCTAGGGACACATACAGACTGAAAGTGAGGGGATGGAAAAAGGTATTCCATGCAAATGGGAATCAAAAGAAAGCTGGAGTAGCAATACTCATATTAGACTAAAAAATAAAGACCATTACAAGAGACATAGAAGGACACTACATAATGATCAAGGGATCAATCCAAGAAGAAGATATAACAATTGTAAATATATATGCACCCAACATAAAAGCAACTCAATATATAAGGCAAATACTAACAGCCATAAAAGGAGAAATCAACAGTAACACAATAATTGTGTGGGACTTTAACACCCCACTTTCATGAATGGCCAGGTCATACAGACAGAAAATCAACAAGGAAACACAGGCCTTAAATGACACACTAGGCCAGATGGGCTTAACTGATATTTATAGAGCATTCCATCCAAAAGCAGCAGAATACATATTCTTCTCAAGTGCACCTGGAACATTTTCCAGGATAGATCACATCTTGGGCCACAAAGTGAGCCTTGGTAAATTTAAGAAAATTGAAATAATATCAAGCATCTTTTCTAACTACAATGTTATGAGATTAGAAATCAACTATAAAAAAGAAAATTATAAAAAACACAAACACGTGGAGGCTAGACAATATGCTTCTAAACAACCAACAGATCACTTAAGAAATTGGAGAGGAAATGTAAATTGGTACAGCCTCTATGGAGAATAGTATGGAGGTTCCTTAAAAAGCTAAAAATAGAGCTACCATATGATCCAGCAATTTCACTCCTGGGCATATACCTGGAGAAAACCATGGTTCAAAAGAATTCATGTACCCCAATATTCACTGCAGTGCTGTTTACAATAGCCAAGAAATGGAAGCAACCTAAATGTCCTTTGACAGATGAATGGATGAAGAAGAGGTGGTATACATACACAGTGGAATATTAGCCATAAAAATGAATAAAATAATGCCATTTGCAGCAACATGGATAGACCTAGAGATTGTCATACTAAGTGAAGTAAGTCAGACAGAGAAAGAAGAATGTCATATGATATTGTTTATATGTGGAATCTGAAAAACAGTGATACAGAGAAATTTATTCACAAAACAGAAACAGACTCATAGACTCAGAAAAGAAACTTATGGTTACCAAAGGGCAAAGATGGGAGCAGGGGATAAAATGGGAGTTTGGGATTTACATATACATACTACTGTATCTAAAATAGATAACCAACCTGGACCTACTGTATAGCACAGGAAACTGCCCAATATTATCTAATACGCTAAATGGGAAAAGAATTTGAAAAAGAATAGATACATGTATAACTGAATCACTTTGCTATACACCTGAAACTAACACAACATTGTTAATCAACTGTACTCCAATATAAAATAAAACTTGCTTTAAAAAAAATAAGTTAATTTAGTAAGGTCACTGGATACAATATCAATAATCAAAATCAGCCATAACGGTACAAAAGAGCAACTAGTAAATCAATTTAAATGATTTCCATTTATAATAACATCAAAACCCTGCAAATGCCTAGAAATAGAGTAACATTGTACACTTTATTCTAAAATGTACAGAAAATTATTTGAATTTATTAAAGAAGTTCTAAATAAATGAATGTTCAATTTGAAGATTCAACTTTTTTT
>NW_006791129.1:801312-842683 GCF_000442215.2 Lipotes vexillifer | reverse complement strand
TTTTGCGGTACGCGGGCCTCTCACTGTTGTGGCCTCTCCCATTGTGGAGCACAGGCTCCAGACGCGCAGGCTCAGTGGCCATGGCTTATGGGCCTAGCTGCTCTGTGGCACATGGGATCCTCCCAGACCGAGGCACACACCCGTGTCCCCTGCATTGGCAGGCGGACTCTCAACCACTGCGCCACCAGGGAAGCCCAAAGATTCAATATTTTAAAGAAAATAATTTCCCCATATTCATCAACACAATTCCAAACAAAATTCCACCAGATTTTTCCATGGTTATGTGGTAAGTATGAGTATCAATGGACAAAATTATTTTAATTTATATTAAAATGAAAAAAGAAAATTAAAAGGGATTCTTGAGAAAATTAAAATAGCCAGATGATGTACATTATCACTTACCAAGATTATGAGAAAACTAAATAATTTTAGTATGCTATCAACACAAGTATAGATATACAGACCAGCAGAACCAAATCCAGAGTCTGGGAACAGACTCACAGATAACTTGATTTATAAAAAATTGGATACCATTTTGAGAAAATAGGGTCTTTTCAAAAATAGTAGCTATCTTTTATGCACATAGAAAATATAGATCCTTACTTCCTATCTCACCTCATATTCAAAAATTCATTCCAAATAAATTTTATACATATATGAGAGGCAAAATACCAATGCTTTCAGAAGTAATCATAGGAAACTACTTTTACAAACTTGGGTAGGTATTTAAAGAAAAAAACAAACAAACGACACATAAAGGAAACTGTTTATAAATTAGGTCACATAAAATTAGGAACTTTGATTATCAAAAGTCATCTTTATGTAAGTGAAAATGCAAGCCACAGAGTTGAAGCAGATATCTGGAATTATCATACCTCACCTGACACTCAAATACACAATATATAGAAAACACTTACTTATCAATATGGTGGCAACCCAAAGGAAAATGCCTCCAAAAATGAGGATATCCAAGTATACGTATGTATCTACCTAATTTTTTCTATTTTATTAGTTGTTAGGAAAATGAAAAATGAAAATTGATTACAGTCATCAAAAGAGCTAAGTGAAAAAGAATGACAGCCATGTAGTGATGAGGCTATTGAACATTCAGACCACTATGCCACTGCAGTAGTGCATGAAAATTGGTAATACACTCTTCGGAAAATTCTTTAGCAGTATTAACTAAAGTTCAATATACTTACATCCTATGACTCAGCAATTACTCTTGTATGTCTATTTCTAACTGTGATGCATTTATATGTTCCCTGATTTTAGATACGTTTCTAACAGAAATGTGCATACAGTTGATCCTTGAACAACATAGGTTTGAACAGCACAGGCCCACTTACACATGGACTTTCTTCCAATAAATGAATTGAAAAATTTTGCGGAGATTTGCAACAATTTGAAAAACTGGCAGATGAACTGCATAGCCTAGAAATAGTTAAAAAACTAAGAAAAATGTATGTTATGAAAGCATAAAATATATGTAAACACTATTCTATCCTTACATTGATATAAGATGAGTGATATTGAGGCTTCCAGGAAGATGGCGGAGGAGGAGGACACGGAGATCACCTTCCCCCCCACGGATACACCAGAAGTGCATCTACGCGTGGAACAGCTCCTACAAAACACCTACTGAATGCTGGCAGAAGACTTCAGACCTCCCAAAAGGCAAGAACCCCCCACGTACCTGGGTAGGGCAAAAGAAAAAAGAATAAACAGAGACAAAAGGATAGGGATGGGACCTGCACCAGTGGGAGGAAGCTGCGAAGGAGGAAAGGTTTCCACACACTAGGAAGCCCCTTAGCAGGTGGAGCCTGCGGGTGGTGGAGGGGGAAACTTCCAGGCAAAGGAGGAGAGCACAGCAAGAGCAGTGCGGGGGGCAAAGCGGGGAGATTCCCGCACAGAGGATTGGTGCCAACCGGCACTCAGCAGCCCGAGAGGCTTGTCTGCTTACCCACCGGGGCGGGCAGGGCTGGGAGCTGAGGCTTGGGCTTCAGTTGGAGTGCAGGGAGAGGACTGGGGTTGGCGGCGTGAAAGCCTGCAGGGGGTTAGTGCACCACGGCTGACCGGGACGGAGTCTGGGGAAAAGTCTGGACCTGCCGAAGAGATTTTCTCTTCCCTGTTTCCTTCCTGGTGCACGAGGAGACGGGATTAAGAACACGGCTTAAAGGAGCTCCAGAGACGGGCACAAGCCGCGGCTAAAAGGGCGGACCCCAGAGACAGGCATGAGACACTAAGGCTGCTGCTGCCGCCACCAAGAAGCCTGTGTGCGAGCACAGGTCACTATCCACACCCCCTTCCGGGAAGCCTGTGCAGCCCTCCACTGCCAGGGTCCCGGGATCCAGGGACAACTTCCCCAGGAGAACGCACGGCGCCCCTCAGGCTGGTGCAACATCACACCGGCCGCTGCCACTGCAGGCCCGCCCCACACTCCATGCCCCTCCCTCCCCCTGGCCTGAGTGAGCCAGAGCCCCCGAATCAGCTGCTCCTTTTACCCTATCCTGTCTGAGCAAAGAACAGACGCCCTCCCGGGCTCCCCCTGGGAGCTATGAGAACAAAGAAGAGAAAGGGAAATCTCTCCCAACAGCCTCAGAAACAGCGGATTAAAGCTCCACAAACAATTTGATGTACCCTGCATCTGTGGAATACATGAATAGACAACGAATCACCTCAAATTAAGGAGGTGGACTTTGAGAGCAAGATTCATGATTTTTTTTTCCACTTTTCCGTTTTTGGTCAGGGTGTATGTGTATGCTTCCATGTGAGATTTTGTCTGTATAGCTTTGCTTGCATCATTTGTCCTAGGGTTCTATCCCTCTGTTTTTTTTTTCCCTTAATAATTATTTTTTTACTTTAATAACTTTATTATATTTTATCTTACTTTATTTTACTTTATCTTCTTTCTTTCCTTTTTTCCTTCCTTCCCTCCTTCCTGCCTTCTTCCCTCCCTTCTTTCTTCCTTCCCTTCATTCTTTCTTTCTTTCCTTTCTTTATTCTTCTACTAATTCTTTCTTTCTACTTTTTCTCCCTTTTATTCTGTGCCATGTGCATGAAAGGCTATTGGTGCTGCAGCCAGGAGTCAGTGCTGTGCCTCTGAGGTGGGAGAGCCAACTTCAGGACACTGGTCCACAAGAGACCTCCCAGCTCCACATAATATCAAATGGCGAAAATCTCCCAGAGATCTCCATCTCAACACCAGCACGCAGCTTCACTCAACGACCAGCAGGCTACAGTGCTGAACATCCTATGCCAAACAACTAGCAAGACAGGAACACAACCCCACCCATTAGCAGAGAGGCTGCCTAAAATCATAATAAGACCACAGACACCCCAAAACACACCACCAAACGTGGACCTGCCCACCAGAAAGACAAGATCCAACCTCATCCACCAGAACACAGGCACTAGTCCCCTCCACCAGGAAACCTACACAACCAACTGAACCAAACTTAGCTACTGGGGACAGACACCAAAAACAACGGGAACTACAAACCTGCAGCCTGCAAAAAGGAGACCCCAAACCCAGTAAGATAAGCAAAATGAGAAGACAGAAAAACACAGAGCAGATGAAGGAGCAAGATAAAAACCCACCACACCTAACAAATGAAGAGGAAATAGGCAGTCTACCTGAAAAAGAATTCAGAATAATGATAGTAAAGATGATCCAAAGTCTTGGAAATAGAATAGACAAAATGCAAGAAACATTTAACAAGGAACTAGAAAAACTGAAGATGAAACAAACAACGATGAACAACACAATAAATGAAATGAAAAATACTCTAGATGGGATCAATAGCAGAATAACAGAGGCAGAAGAATGGATAAGTAACCTGGAAGATAAAATAGTGGAAATAACTACTGCAGAGCAGAATAAAGAAAAAAGAATGAAAAGAACTGAGGACAGTCTCAGAGACCTCTGGGACAACATTAAACGCACCAACATTCGAATTATAGGGGTTCCAGAAGAAGAAGAGAAAAAGAAAGGGACTGAGAAAATATTTGAAGAGATTATAGTTGAAAACTTCCCTAATATGGGAAAGGAAATCGTTAATCAAGTCCAGGAAGCACAGAGAGTCCCATACAGGATAAATTCAAGGAGAAATACGCCAAGACACATATTAATCAAACTGTCAAAAACTAAATACAAAGAAAGCATATTAAAAGCAGCAAGGGAAAAACAACAAATAACACACAAGGGAATCCCCATAAGGTTAACAGCTGATCTCTCAGCAGAAACTCTACAAGCCAGAAGGGAGTGGCAGGACATACTGAAAGTGATGAAGGAGAAAAACCTGCAACCAAGATTACTCTACCCAGCAAGGATCTCATTCAGATTTGATGGAGAAATTAAAACCTTTACAGACAAGCAAAAGCTGAGAGAGTTCAGCACCACCAAACCAGCTTTACAACAAATGCTAAAGGAACTTCTCTAGACAAAAACACAAGAGAAGGAAAAGTCCTATAATAACGAACCCAAAACAATTTAGAAAATGGGAATAGGAACATACATATCGATAATTACCTTAAATGTAAATGGACTAAATGCTCCCACCAAAAGACACAGATTGGCTGAATGGATACAAAAACAAGACCCATATATATGCTGTCTACAAGAGACCCACTTCAGACCTAGAGACACATACAGACTGAAAGTAAGGGGATGGAAAAAGATATTTCATGCAAATGGAAACCAAAAGAAAGCTGGAGTAGCAATTCTCATATCAGACAAAATAGACTTTCAAATAAAGACTATTAGAAGAGACAAAGAAGGACACTACATAATGATCAAGGGATCGATCCAAGAAGACGATATAATAATTGTAAATATTTATGGACCCTACATAGGAGAACCTCAATACATAAGGCAAATACTAACAGCCAAAAAAGGGGAAATCAACAGTAACACATTCATAGTAGGGGACTTTAACACCCCACCCTCACTAATGGACAGATCATCCAAAATGAAAATAAATAAGGAAACACAAGCTTTAAATGATACATTAAACAAGATGGACTTAATAGATATTTATAGGACATTCCATCCAAAAACAACAGAATACACATTCTTCTCAAGTGCTCATGGAACATTCTCCAGGATAGATCATGTCTTGGGTCACAAATCAAGCCTTTGTAAATTTAAGAAAATCAAAATTGTATCAAGTATCTTTTCCGACCACACACTATGAGACTAGATATCAACTACAGGAAAAGATCTGTAAAAAATATAAACACATGGAGGCTAAACAATACACTACTTAATAACGAAGTGATCACTGAAGAAATCAAAAAGCAAATTAAATACCTAGAAACAAATGACAATGGAGACACAACGACACAAAACCTATGGGATGCAGCAAAAGCAGTTTTAAGAGAGAAGTTTATAGCAATACAATCCTACCTTAAGAAATAGGAAACATCTCGAATAAACAACCTAACCTTGCACCTAAAGCAATTAGAGAAAGAAGAACAAAAAACCCCCAAAGTTAGCAGAAGGAAAGAAATCATAAAAATCAGATCAGAAATAAATGAAAAAGAAATGAAGGAAACGATAGCAAAGATCAATAAAACTAAAAGCTGGCTCTTTGAGAAGATAAACAAAATAGATAAACCATTAGCCAGACTCATCAAGAAAAAAGGGAGAAGACTCAAATCAATAGAATTAGAAATGAAAAAGGAGAAGTAACAACTGACACGGCAGAAATACAAAAGATCATGAGAGATTACTACAAGCAACTCTATGCCAATAAAATGGACAACCTGGAAGAAACAGAGAAATTATTAGAAATGCACAACCTGCCAAAACTTAACCAGGAAGAAACAGAAAATATGAACAGACCAATGACAAGCACTGAAATTGAAAATGTGATTAAAAATCGTCCAACAAACAAAAGCCCAGGACCAGATGGATTCACAGGCGAATTCTATCAAACATTTAGAGAAGAGTTAACACCTACACTTCTCAAACTCTTCCAAAATATAGCAGAGGGAGGAACACTCCCAAACTCATTCTGTGAGGCCACCATCACCCTAATACCAAAACAAGACAAGGATGTCACAAAGAAAGAACACTACAGGCCAATATCACTGATGAACACAGATGCAAAGATCCTCAACAAAATACTAGCAAACGGAATCCAACAGCTCATTAAAAGGATCATACACCATGATCAAGTGGGGTTTATTCCAGGAATGTAAGGATTTTTCAATATACGCAAATCAATCAACGTGATACACCATATTAACAAACTGAAGGGGAGAAACAATATGATCATCTCAATAGATGCAGAGAAAGCTTTTGACAAAATTCAACACCCATTTATGATAAAAACCCTGCAGAAAGTAGGCAAAGAGGGGACTTTCCTCAACATAATAAAGGCCATATATGACAAACCCACAGCCAACATCGTCCTCAATGGTGAAAAACTGAAAGCATTTCCACTAAGATCAGGAACAAGACAAGGTTGTCCACTCTTAGCACTCTTAATCAACATAGTTTTGGAAGTTTTAGCCATAGCAATCAGAGAAGAAAAGGAAATAAAAGTAATCCAAATTGTAAAAGAAGAAATAAAGCTCTCACTGTTTGCAAATGACATGATACTATACATAGAGAATCCTAATGATGCTACCAGAAAACTGTTAGAGCTAATCAATGAATTTGGTAAAGTAGCAGGATACAAAATTAATGCACAGAAATCTCTGGCATTCCTATACACTAATGATGAAAAATCTGAAAGTGAAATTAAGAGAACACTCCCATTTACCATTGCAACAAAAAGAATAAAATATCTAGGAATAAACCTACCTAAGGAGACAAAAGACCTGTATGCAGAAAATTATAAGACACTGATGAAAGAAATTAAAGATGATACAAATAGATGGAGAGATATACCATGTTCTTGGATTGGAAGAATCAACATTGTGTAAATGACTCTACTACCCAAAGCAATCTACAGATTCAATGCAATCCCTATCAAACTACCACTGGCATTTTTCACAGAACTAGAACAAAAAATTTCACAATTTGTATGGAAACACAAAAGACCCCGAATAGCCAAAGCAATCTTGAGAATGAAAAACGGAGTTGGAGGAATTAGGCTCCCTGACTTCAGACTATACTACAAAGCTACAGTAATCAAGACAGTATAGTACTGTCACAAAAACAAAAAGATAGATCAATGGAACAGGACAGAAAGCCCAGAGATAAACCCAAGCACATATGGTCACCTTATCTTTGATAAAGGAGGCAAGAATGTACAGTGGAGAAAGGACAGCCTCTTCAATAAGTGGTGCTGGGAAAACTGGACAGGTACATGTCAAAGTATGAGATTAGATCGCTCCCTAACACCATACACAAAAATAAGCTCAAAATGGATTAAAGACCAAAATGTAAGGCCAGAAACTATCAAACTCTTAGAGGAAAACATAGGCAGGACACTCTATGACATAAATCACAGTAAGGTCCTTTTTGACCCACCTCCTAGAGAAATGGAAATAAAAACAAAAATAAACAAATGTGACCTAATGAAACTTCAAAGCTCTTGCACAGCAAAGGAAACCATAAACAAGACCAAAAGACTACCTCAGAATGGGAGAAAATATTTGCAAATTAAGCAACAAAGGATTAATCTCCAAAATTTATAAGCAGCTCATGCAGCTCAGTAACAGAAAAACAAACCATCCAATCCAAAAATGTGCAGAAGACCTAAATAGACATTTCTCCAAAGAAGATACACAGACTGCCAACAAACACATGAAAGAATGCTCAACATCACTAATCATTAGAGAAATGCAAATCAAAACTACAATGAGATATCATCTCACACAAGTCAGCATGGCCATCATCAAAAAATCTAGAAACAATAAATGCTGGAGAGGCTGTGGAGAAAAGGGAACCCTCTTGTACTGTTGGTAGGAACGTAAATTGATACAGCCACTGTGGAGATCAGTAGGGAGGTTCCTTAAAAAACTACAAATGGAACTACCATATGACCCAGCAATCCCATTATTGGGCATATACCCTGAGAAAACCATAATTTAAAAAGAGTCATGTACCAAAATGTTCATTGCAGCTCTATTTACAATAGCCCAGAGATTGAAACAACCTAAGTGTCCATCATCGGATGAATGGATAAAGAAGATGTGGCACATATATACAATGGAATATTACTCAGCCATAAAAAGAAACGTAATTGAGCTATTTATAATGAGGTGGATAGACCTAGAGTCTGTCATACAGAGTGAAGTAAGTCAGAAAGAGAGAGACAAATACCGTATGCTAACACATATATATGGAATTTAAGGAAAAAAATTGTCATGAAGAACCTAGGGCTAAGACAGGAATAAAGACACAGACCTACTAGAGAATGGACTTGAGGATATGGGGAGAGGGAAAGGTAAGCTGTGACAAAGTGAGAGAGAGGCACGGGCATATATACACTACCAAACATAAGGTAGATAGCTAGTGGGAAGCAGCCACGTAGCACAGGGAGATCACCTCGGTGCTTTGTGATCGCCTGGAGGGGTGGGATAGGGAGCGTGGGGGGGAGGGAGACGCAAGAGGGAAGAGATATGGGAACATATGTATATATATAACTGATTCATTTTTTTGTAAAGCAGAAACTAACACACCATTGTAAAGTAATTTTACTCCAAAAAAGATGTGAAAATAAAAAGATGAGTGATTATTAATATAAAATTAACAATGTGTTAGTTTTCTGTTTTATATATGTTTTTAAATAATTACATTAACATACAATTCGATTCTCTCTCTTAATTGAAGATACTATGTGTCAGCCTATAATCACAAGTAGTTTTTTAATAAAATGTAACAATGTTTCCAATACTGTATTACAAATATGACTGTAATACTGTATGCCATAAACATGTTATAATGATTCATTCATTAATGTGGAGGCTAGGCTACCGTGAAGCAATTGCATCAATTACATTTGGCTGTCATAAAGCACTCATATTTCTGCTTCATGTTATCAATGCATGAATTGTTATACTGTAAATTAAAGAAGAATTTCTTTTTCATATTATATTTTCACTTTTGATGTCTAGTGTTAGTAGTTGTAAAACATATAGTATTTGTATCATATGAGACAAAATTATTGTAGGTACCAACAGACAACTCATGTTGTAAACAAAGTAGACTTATGGTATTGATAAATACAGTACAGTACTGTAAATGTATTTTCTCTTTCTTGTAAGTTTCTTCATAACTATTTTCTGTAGCTTACTTTATTGTAAGAATACAGCATATAATATATATATGTAACATTCAAAATACGTATTAATTTACTGTTTATGTTATCGATAAGGCTCTCAATCAACAGTAGGCTGTTAGTAGTTAAGTTTTGAGAGAGTAAAAATTTATACGCAATTTTCGAGTACGTGGAGTGTCAGTGCCCCAACCCCTGCACTGTTCAAGAGTCAACTGTATATTTTCACCACACACTGTGTTTAAGAATGATCATAGCAACACTATTCATAATAACCTAAGAACAAAAACACAAATTCTCACCAATAATAGAAGAGATAAACAAACGGTTGTATATGTGAAGCATTGTACACTATATATAATTGAAAACCAACAGGCTATACCTACAAAAACAATATGAATGAATCTAACAATTAATTTAGAATCAACTCAAACACAGAAGTGTCCAAAATTATTACTCCATTTATAAAAACTTCAAATGCAGAGAAAACTAATATTTTATAATAAAATTTAGGGTAGTATATTACTTTATGGGGTACTGACAATAAATGGGAAGAAGGATGCTTCTAAGATATTTGTGGAGTACTGTTCATTTATCTGTGAGCTAATTAACGCATGATAATTTTGTGAAAATTCATTAAGCTGTACACTTATGTTTTATTTCTATTTCTGGGTGCATATTATATTTCAATTAAAATGGTTTCCAAATATACAATTTAAATTATTTTTCAGTGACTAAAAATGAACTAAGAAATCAAAATCAAAATATAAAGTGGAATTTAAGTAGCTAGAGCCTAAAGGGATAATATTTTATGGGCTAATATTTTAAAGTGACAATTCAAAAAGACATGAAATGAATATCTGAAGCTATTAATAATGGCCTAATTACTCCTTCCCTTGCCAATAATTTTAGAAGTAAAATGAAAAACATTCTCTTTTGTTAACTAAACAGACATCACTTCTCTATTACTTCTTAAATGGGCAAAACATAGAGAATGTCATTTGGAAATGAATAGGACTATATTTTTTATTATAAAATAAGCTAAGACCACATTGAATTAATTGATACCAATAGGAGATTCCATCCGAAAGCAGCAAAATACATATTCTTCTCAAGTGTGCCTGGAACATTCTTCAGAATAGATCACATCTTGGGCCACAAAGTGAGCCTTGGTAAATTTAAGAAAATTGAAATCATATCAAACATCTTTTCTGACCACAATGCTATGAGATTAGAAATAAATTACAGGAAGAATATGTAAAAGAAACAAACATATGGAGGCTTAACAATATGTTACTAAACAACCAATGGGTCACTGAAGAAATCAAACAGGAAATCAAAAAATACCTGGAAACAAATGACAGCAAAAACATGACAATCCAAAACCTATGGGATGCAGCAAAAGCAGTTCTAAGAGGGAAGTTTATAGCAAGAAATGTTTACTCCAGAAAACAAGAAAAATCTCAAATAAACAACCTAACCTTACACCTAAAGCAATTAGAGAGAGAAGAACAAACAAAATCTAAAGTTAGTAGAATGACAGAAAACATAAAGATCAGAGCAGAAATAGATGAAATAGAAACAAAGAAAACAATAGCAAAGATGGTTCTTTGAGAAGATAAACAGAATTGATAAACATTTAGCCAGACTCATCAAGAAAACAAGGGAAGGACTCAAATCAGTAAAATTAGAAATGAAAAAGAAGTTACAACTGACACCACAGAAATACAAAGGATCATAAGAGACTACTACAAGGAACTCTATGCCAATAAAATGGACAACCTGGAAGAAATGGACAAATTCTTCAAAAGGTACACACTTCCAAGACTGAATCAGGAAGAAATAGAAAATATGGACAAAACAATCACAAGTACTGAAATTGAAACTGGGATTAAAAATCTTCCAACAAACAAAATCTGGATGGACCAGATGGCTTCACAGGCAAAAATCTATCAAACATTTAGAGAAGAATTAAAACCTATCCTTCCAAAATGCTTCCAAAAAATTGCAGAAGAACAAACACTCCAAAGCTCATTCTATGAAGCCACCATTACCCTGATACCAAAACCAGAAAAAGATATCACAAAAAAAGAAAATTATAGGCCAATATCATTGATGAACATAGATGCAAAAATCCTCAACAAAATACCAGCTAACAGAATCCAACAACATATTAAAAGGATCATACACCATAATAAAGTGGGATTTATCCCAGGGATGAAAGGAATCTTCAATATATGCAAATCAATCAATGTGATACACCATATTAACAAATGGAAGAATACAAACCATATGATCATCTAAAAAGATGAAGAAAAAGATTTTGAAAAAATTCAACACCCATTTATGATAAAAACTCTCCAGAAAGTGGGCATAGAGGGAACCTATCTAAACATAATAAAGGCCATATACAACAGAGCCATATACAACAGAGCCACAGCAAACATCATTCTCAATGTTGAAAAACTGAAAGCATTTTCTCTAAAATCAGGAACAAGACAAGGATATTCACTCTTGCCACTATTATTCAACATAGTTTTGGAAGTTCTAGCCATGGCAGTAAGAAAAGAAAAAGAAGTAAGAGGAGTCCAAATTGGAAAAGAAGAAGTAAACCCATCCCTGCTTGCAGTGACATGATGCTATACATAGAAAACCCAACAAATGCTACCAGAAAACTACTAGAACTCATCAGTGAATTTGGTAAAGTTGCATGATACAATATTAACACACAGAAATCTCTTGCATTCCTATTTACTAACAACAAAAGAACAGAAAGAGAAATCAAGGAAACAATCCCATTTACCATTGCACCAAAAAGAATAAAATACCTGGGAATAAACCTACCAAAGGAGGCAAAAGACCTGTATTCAGAAAATTTTAAGATACTGATGAAAGAAAACAAAGATGACACAAACAGATGGAGAGATATACCATATACTTGGATTGAAAGAATCATCATTGTGAAAATGACTGTATTACCCAAAGCAATCTACAAATTCAACACAATCCTTATCAAACTACCAATGGCATTCTTCACAGAATTAGAACAAAAAATTTTACAGTTTGTATGGAAACACAAAAGACCCCGAATAGCCAAAGCAATCTTGAAAAAGAAAAATGGAGCTGGAGGAATAAGGCTCCCTAACTTCAAACTATACAACAAAGCTACAGTAATCCAAACAGTATGGTATTGGCACAAAAACAGAAATAGATATCAATGGAACAGAATAGAAAGCCCAGAGGTAAACCCACGCACCTATGTTCACCTAATCTATGACAAAGGAGGCAAGAATATGCAATAGAGAAAAGACAGTCTCTTCAATAAGTGGTGCTGGGAAAACTGGACAGCTACATGTAAAAGAATGAAATTAGAACATTCTTTAACACGATTCACAAAAATAAATTCAAAATGGACTAAACACCTCAGTGTTAGGTTGGACACTATACAACTCTTAGAGAAAAACACAGGAAGAACACTCTGACATAAATTGTGGAAAGATCTTTTTTGATCCACCTCCCAGAGTAACGAAAATAAAAACAAAATGAAATAAACAGGACCTAATTAAACTTAAATGCTTTTGCATAGCAAAGGAAGCAATAAACAAAATGAAAATATAACCCACAAAATGGGAGAAAATATTTGCAAACAAAGTGATAAGTGATTAATCTCCAAAACATACAAACAGCACATGCAGCTCAATATTATATTAAAAAAAAAAAAGACCCAATCAAAAATGGGCAGAAGATCTAAATAGACATTTCTCTAAAGAAGACATACAAATGGCCAAGAGGCACATGAAAAGATGCTCAATGTCACTAATTATTAGAGAAATGTTAATCAAAGCTACAGTGATTTATCACCTCACACCAGTCAGAATGGCCATCATCAAAAATTCTACAAACAATAAATGCTGGAGAGGGTTTGGAGAAAAGGGAACCCTCCTACATTGTTGGTGGGAATGTAAATTAGTACAACCATTATGGAGAACAGTATGGAGGTTCCTTAAAAAAACTAAATATAGAAATAGCATATGAATGAGCAATCCCACTCTTGGGCATATATCCAGATAAAACCATAATTTGAAAAGATACATGCACCCCAATATTCATTGCAGCACTATTTACAATAGCCAGGACATGGAAGCAACCTAAATGTCCATCAATGAATGAATGGATAAAGAAGATGTGGTACATATATATAATAGAATATTACTCAGCCTTATAAAAGAATGAAATAATGCCATTTACAGGAACATGGATGCACCTACAGACTGTCATTCTGAGTGAAGTCAAAGACAAATATCATATGATATTGCTTACATGTTAAGTCTAAAAATATCATACAAATGAACCTAGTTACAAAACAGAAGTAGAGTCACAGATGTAGAAAAGATACTGGTTACCAAGGGGTACAGCGTGGGGTGTGTGTGGGGGGGAGGGATAAACTGGGAGATTGGGATTGACATCTACACACTGCTATATATAAAATAGATAACTAATAAGAACCTATTGTATAGCACAGCAAACTCTACTCAATACTCTTTAATGACCTATATGGGAATAGAATCTAAAAAAGAGTGGATATATGTATATGCATAACTGAATCACTTTGCTATACAGCAGAAACTAACACAACATTGTAAATCAACTATATTCCAATAAAAATTAATTAAAAAATAAAGTAAGATAAAATTAAATTTTCCATGATTCTTAGTTTCTAGAACTTATAAAATCCTTGAAATATTATATAGATATATAATATTTGATGTCATTAAAATATATATAATTACACCATACTTAGACCCCACTTCTTCTATAGATTACCTTCTTCTTACAATTCCTTATAGTTATTGCATAATCCTTTGGGAAATTTCAACATTATTAAGTGGCTTATTAATTTATCAATATTTTATATATACTTTTTCTTTATAAACATATTTAAATTTTATTTAGAACTTTATTTTAATATTAAGTTTGAAAATAATGTAGAAATTCACAATCAGGGATAAAAACATAAAATTGAATATATAAATACAATCATTAGTATAATTACTCATGCCCTATTCTATCATTACAAGTTGTAATCTTTCAATTTACATGGAGATTTTCTTAATATCCCTCAATTTGTAACATCCACTTGAAATTCGTCCTTTTTTGTAGTACCTGATTTTGGTGCCTTGTAAGTTGATAATCTCCTATGAATTCCAGACCAGTATTAATCAGTATTAATTTACTTCTTTTTCTAACCTAAAATCTGACATTTGATCTCCTAAGAGAGTTGGATGAGTTTCCTTTTCAACATCTGAAACCACCCCTTCTTTGATCTTTTGAAGAAAGGCTAACAATAGTCTTAAATGTTATATCACTTTGATCTTGGTAACATTTGATGTGAAACTGCTTCGAAGATACATTGAGTATAATTTGGAGATTCTAATTTATAATTTATACTGTACTTCATTTAAGTCTGGATGTAAACAATCTTTTCAATTGTGAAAATAAGTTTGTTTTCTGGTACTCCAATGAACGTTCTACTACTTTACATTATTCTGAGTCTAAGCCTGTAAAGTTTTTTAGTCTTTATTCAAAATTGCATTTGACATATTAGGCAGTGAGTCCATCATTAGCTCTGTCCAAATGAAAGAGACAAATATTTCAAAGTACTGTAGTGGAATACATAAAACAATTGAATCTGGGTGAGGTTAACCATTATGCTTGTTCTATGTGGAAACTTCTCATTCAAAATAGTCCCTGCCTCAAAGTCCTTGTATTTGTATAATATTTCCTTGAGTTCTACTGAAGAGCAAATGGGGTGCCAAAGAAGAGAAAGCATAAGTATTTAATTTATATGTCAGGAATATTATTGTTAAAATCAATGAAAAAATTGCAGGAATAAGATGGGAGAAGAGAAATTACTAGGGACCCATGCATGCTTAAAGAAAATAAACAGAATATCTCTATACTTGAAATAAGTAAGATAATATCTCTAACCTTTGAATCAGAGTATATTCAACTAGAAAATAAACTCCTCATTCTACCACTGAGTGGGTTCAACCCATATGGTGTTGGCTCACTTTCTCACTCCATAGTTCATCATACATTTATAGCCATTAGTTCTTTTTTATTCTAGTTTTATGAGATATAACTGACACATAACATTGTGTAAGTTTAAGCTGTAAAATGTAATGATTTTATAGACATATATATTGTGAAACAATTACCATGATAAGGTTAATTAACATTCCCATCACCTTACATTGTTCTTTGCGTGTGTGTATGGTCAGAATACTTAAGATCTACTCTCTCAGAAACTTTCCAGCATACAATATAGTATTTTTAACTATAGTCACTATGCCGTAAATTAAATCTCCAGAACTTATTCAACTTTTAAATATAAGTTTGTACCCTTTGACCAACATCCCCCCATGTTCTGCTACTTCCCAGCCCCTGGCAACCACCAACCTACTCTTTGTTTCTATGATTCTGGCTTTTTTAGATTCACCATTTAAGTGAGATCATATAGTATTGTCTTTCTATCTAACTTATCTTACTTAGCAAAATGCCCTCAAAGATTCATCTATGTTGTCACAAAGAGCACAATTTCCTTCTGTTTTTATGGCTAAATAATATTCTATTGTACATATATACCACATCTTCCATATCCATTCCGGTGTCGATGGATACTTAGGCTACTTCCATGTCTTGTAAAGCCATTACTTCTAAGAAAATAACAAAATAGTAAACATCATTGTGAAAGCTGATGATGCAAGTTATATTCTAGTGGGCATAGTCCTAACATGAAAATAATACATATAGGGACAGATCGGGAATAACTCACTAGAAGGGTATTAAGCATGAAAGTATTTTATATAATATTCATATTTTATATAACATTTGTATCACATAAGTATATCAAGAAAAACCCAGAACCAAGTCCTGAAATGTTTGATAAATTGCTACCAGCAGTAACGTGGAAGACATATTAGACATGTAATTAGCTTGCAAGTTTGGGAGAAAAGGTCAGAAAAGAAGATTTTGGTAGTATGTGTTGATTGCTTTTTGATGAGTTAGTCAAAATATTACAAGAAAAAAATGAGTTCAGGAAAAACCGTAGCTAGTTTGAAACCACAAATGAGAGGGAATACAGCCTATAAACCCTGTGACTTGTGTTATCTGAAGAAGTCATTCCTTCTTAACCCTAAACAGTAAAATATAACATTGACAAAGGCTAATTAAAAGTCAGGCTTGTCATGGAGGAGAGCGTAGCAACATGGGCGCGGAGGGCACAGCAGAGAGGTTCCCGCACAGAGGATCGGTGCTGACCCGCACTCACCAGCCGGAGAGGCTTGTCTACTCACCCGCCGGGGCGGGCGGGGGCTGGGAGCTGAGGCTCGGGCCTCGGTCGGATCGCAGGAAGAGGACTGAGGTTGGTGGTGTGAACACAGCCTGAAGGGGGCTACTGTACCACAGCTAGCCGGGAGGGAGTCCAGGAAAAGGTCTGGAGCTGCCAAAAAGACAAGAGACTTTTCCTTCCCTCTGTTTCCTGGTGCGTGAGGAGAGAGGATTCAAAGCGCCACTTAAAGGAGCTCCAGAGACGGGCACAAGCCGTGGCTAAAAGCGCAGACCCCAGAGACGGGCATGAGATGCTAAGGCTGCTGCTGCCGCCACCAAGAAACCTGTGTGCGAGCACAGGTCACTATCCACACCTCCCTTCCGTGGAGCCTGTGCAGCCTGCCACCGCCAGGGTCCCGGGATCTAGGGACAACTTCCCCGGGAGAACACACAGCGTGCCTCGAGCTGGTGCAACGTCATGGTAGCCTCTGCTGCCGCAGGCTCGCCCCCCACTCCGTGCCCCTCCCTCCCCCCGGCCTGAGTGAGCCAGAGCCCCCGAATCAGCTGCACCCTTAACCCCGTCCTGTCTGAGCAAAGAAGAGATGCCCTCAGGAGGCCTACATGCAGAGGCAGGTCCAAATCCAAAGCTGAACCCCAGGAGATGTGCAAACAAAGAAGAGAAAGGGAAATCTCTCCCAGCAGCCTCAAAAGCAGCGGATTAAAGCTCCACAATCAACTTGATGTACCCTGCATCTGTGGAATACCTGAATAGACAACGAATCATCCCAAATTGAGGAGGTGGACTTTGGGAGCAAAGATATATATACATTTTTCCCTTTTTCTCTTTCTCTGAGTGTGTATCTGTATGCTTCTGTGTGTGATTTTGACTGTACAGCTTTGCTTTTACCATCTGTCCTAGGGTTCTTTCCTTCCATTTTTTTTTTTACTTTAAAAATTTTTTTCTTAATAATTCTTTTTTTTATTTTAATAACTTTATTTTACTTTCCTTTCCTCTTTCTTTCTTCCTTTCTTCCTTTCTTTCTTTCTTTCTACTTTTTCTCTCTTTTATTCTGAGCCGTGTGGATGAAAGGCTCTTGGTGCTCCAGCCAGGAGTCAGGGCTGTGCCTCTGAGGTGGGAGAGCCAACTTCAGGATACTGGTCCACAAAAGACCTCCCAGCTCCATGTGAAAATCTCTCAGAGATCTCCATCAAAAGGTGAAAATCTCCCAGAGATCTCCATCTCAAAGCAAAGACCCAGCTTCATTCAACGACCAGCAAGCTACAGTGCTGGACACCCCATGCCAAACAACTAGTAAGACAGGAACACAAGCACATCCATTAGCACAGAGGCTGCCTAAAATCATAAGGCCACAGACACCCCAAAACACACCACCAGACGTGGACCTACCCACTAAGAAGACAAGATCCAACCTCATCCACCAGACCACAGGCACTATTCCCCTCCACCAGAAAGCCTACACAACCAACCGAACCAACCTTAGCCACTGGGGACAGACACCAAAAACAACAGGAACTACGAACCTGCAGTCTGCGAAAAGGAGACCCCAAACACAGTAAGATAAGCAAAATGAGAAGACAGAAAAACACACAGCAGATGAAGGAGCAAGATAAAAACCCACCAGAACTAACAAATGAAGAGGAAATAGGCAGTCTACCTGAAAAAGAATTCAGAATAATGATAGTAAAGATGATCCAAAATCTTGGAAATAGAATAGAGAAAATACAAGAAATGTTTAAACAAGGACCTAGAAGAATTAAAGAGCAAACAAACAATGATGAACAATACAATAAATTAAATTAAAAATTCTCGGGCTTCCCTGGTGACGCAGTGGTTGAGAGTCCACCTACTGATGCAGGGGACATGGGTTCGTGCCCTGTTCTGGGAAGATCTCACATGCTGTGGAGTGGATGGGCCCACGAGCCATGGCTGCTGAGCCTGCATGTCCAGAGCCTGTGCTCCACAACAGCAGAGGCCACAACAGTTAGAGGTCCACGTGCCACAAAAAAAAAAAAAAAAAAAAAAAATTCTCTGGAAGGGATCAATAGCAGAATAACTGATGCAGAAGAATGGATACCTGACTTGGAAGATAAAATAGTGGAAATAACTACTGCAGAGCAGAATAAAGAGAAAAGAATGAAAAGAACTGAGGACAGTCTCAGAGACCTCTGGGAGAACATTAAATGCACCAACATTCGAATTATAGGGGTTCCAGAATAAGAAGAGAAAAAGAAAGGGACTGAGAAAATATTTGAAGAGATTATAGTTGAAAACTTCCCTAACACGGAAAAGGAAATAGTTAATCAAGTCCAGGAAGCACAGAGAGTCCCACAGAGGAGAAATCCAAGGAGAAACATGCCAAGACACATATTTATCAAACTATCAAAAATTTAATACAAAGAAGACATATTAAAAGCAGGAAGGGAAAAACAACATATAACACACAAGGGAATCCCCATAAGGTTAACAGCTGAACCTTCAGCAGAAACTCTGCAAGCCAGAAGGGAGTGGCAGGACACCTTTAAAACGATGAAGGAGAAAAACCTACAACCAAGATTACTCTTCCCAGCATGGATCTCATTCAGATTTGATGGAGAAATTAAAACCTTTACAGACAAGCAAAGCTGAGAGAGTTCAGCACCACCAAACCAGCTTTACAACAAATGCTAAAGGAACTTCTCTAGGCAAGAAACACAAGAGAAGGAAAAGAGCTACAATAACAAACCCAAGACAATTAAGAAAATAGTAATGGGAACATACATATCGATAATTAACTTAAATGTAAATGGATTAAATGCTCCAACCAAAAGACACAGACTGGCTGAATGGATACTAAAACAAGAGCCGTATACATGCTGCCTAAAAGAGACCCACTTCAGACCTAGGGACACATACAGACTGAAAGTGAGGGGATGGAAAAAGATATTCCATGCAAATGGAAATCAAAAGAAAGCTGGAGTAGCAATTCTCATATCAGACAAAACTGACGTTAAAATAAAGACTATTACAAGAGACAAAGAAGGACACTACGTATGATCAAGGGATGGATCCAAGAAGAAGACATAACAATTGTAAATATTTATGTACCCAACACAGGAGTACCTCAATACAGAAGGCAAATACTAACAGTCATAAACGGGGAATTCAACAGTAACACAATCATAGTAGGGGACATTAACACCCTGCTTTCACCAATGGACAGATCATCCAAAATGAAAATAAATAAGGAAACACAAGCTTTAAATGATACATTAAACAAGATGGACTTAATAGATATTTATAGGACATTCCATCCAAAAACAACAGAATACACATTCTTCTCAAGTGCTCATGGAACATTCTCCAGGATAGATCATATCTTGGGTCACAAATCAAGCCTTGGTAAATTTAAGAAAACTGAAATCATATCAAGTATCTTTTCTGACCACAACGCTATGAGACTGGATATAAATTACAGGAACAATTCTGTAAAAAATACAAGCGTATGGAGGCTAAACAATACACTAATTAATAACCAAGAGATCATTGAAAAAATCAAAGGGGAAACCAAAAAATACCTAGAAACAAATGACAATGAAAACACGAGGACCCAAAACCTATGGGATGCAGCAAAAGCACTTGAAGAGGGAAGTTTATAGCAATATAATCCTACCTTAAGAAACAAGAAACATCTCAAATAAACAACCTAACCTTACACCTAAACAATTAGAGAAAGAAGAACAAAAAAACCCCAAAGTAAGTAGAAGGAAAGAAATCATAAAGATCAGATCAGTAATAAATGAAAAAGAAATGAAGGAAACAATAGCAAAGATCAATAAAACTAAAAGCTGGTTCTTTGAGAAGATAAATGAAATTGATAAACCATTAGCCAGACTCATCAAGAAAAAAAGGGAGAAGACTCAAATCAATAGAATTAGAAATGAAAAAGCAGTAAGAACTGACACTGCAGAAATAGAAAGGATCATGAGAGATTACCACAAGCAACACTATGCCAATAAAATGGACAACCTGGAAGAAATGGACAAATTCTTAGAAAAGCACAAACTTCCAAGACTGAACCAGGAAGACATAGAAAATAGGAACAGACCAATCACAAGCACTGAAATTGAAACTGTGATTAAATATCTTCCAACAGGGCTTCCCTGATGACGCAGTTGTTGAGAGTTTGCCTGCTGATGCAGGGGACATGGGTTTGTGCCCTGGTCCAGGAAGATCCCACATGCCGTGGAGCAGCTGGGCCCATGAGCCAGGGCCACTGAGCCTGCATGTCCGGAACCTGTGCTCTGCAACGGGAGAGGCCACAGCAGTGAGAGGCCTGCGTACTGCAAAAAAAAAAAAAAAAAAGCTTTCTCTGCATCGATTGAGATGATCATATGGTTTTTCTCCTTCAGTTTGTTAATATGGTGCATCACATTGACTGATTTGCGTATACTGAAGAATCCTTGCATTCCTGGGATAAACCCCACTTGTTCACGGTGTATGATCCTTTTAATGTGCTGTTGGATTGTTTGCTAGTATTTTGTTGGCACGCGGGATCCTCCCAGACTGGGGCATGAACCCGTGTCCCCTGCATCGGCAGGTGGATTCTCAACCACTGCACCACCAGGGAAGCCCATAGAGAAAGCTTTTGAAAAAATTCAACACCCATTTATGATACAAACCCTGAAGAAAGTAGGCATAGAGGGAAGTTACCTCAACATAATAAAGGCCATATATGACAAACCCAGAGCGAACATTGTCCTCAATGGTGAAAAACTGAAAACATTTCCACTAAGATCAGGAACAAGACAAGGTTGACCACTCTCACCACTCTTATTCAACATAGTTTTGGAAGTTTTAGCCACAGCAATCAGAAAGAAAAATAAATAAATGGAATCCAAATCAGAAAAGAAGAATTAAAGTTGTCACTGTTTGCAGATGACATGATACTATACATAGAGATTCCTAAAGATGATACCAGAAAACTACTAGAGCTAATCAATGAATTTTGTAAAGTAGCAGGATGCAAAATTCATGCACAGAAATTCTAGCATTCTTATACACTAATGATGAAAAATCAGAAAGTGAAATTAAGAAAACACCCCCATTTACCATTGTAACAAGAGATAAAATACCTAGGAATAAACCTACCTAAGGAGACAAAAGACCTGTATGCAGAAAATTATGACACCGATGAAAGAAATTAAAGATGATACAAATAGATGGAGAGATATACCATGTTCTTGGATTGGAAGAATCAACATTGTGAAAATGACTATACTACCCAAAGCAAACTACAGATTCAATGCAATCTCTATCAAACTACCACTGGCAGTTTTCACAGAACTAGAACAAAACATTTCACAATTTGTATGGAAACACAAAAGACCCTGAATAGCCAAAGCAATCTTGAGAAAGAAAAATGGAGCTGGAGGAATCAGGCTCCCTGACTTCAGACTATACTACAAAGCTACAGTAATCAAGACAGTATGGTACTGAAACAATAACAGAAATATAGATAAATGGAACAGGATAGAAAGCCTAGAGATAAACCCACACACATATGGTCACCTTCTCTTTGATAAAGAAGGCATGAATATACAGTGGAGAAAAGACAGCTTCTTCAATAAGTGGTGCTGGGAAAACTGGACAGCTACATGTAAAAGTATGAACTTAGAACATTCCCTAACACCGTACACAAAAATATACTCAAAATGGATTAAAGACCTAAACGTAAGGCCAGACACGATCAAACTCTTAGAGGAAAATATAGGCAGAACACTCTATGACATAAATCACAGTAAGGTCCTTTTTGAACCACCTCCTAGAGAAATGGAAATAAAAACAAAAATAAACAAATGGGACCTAATGAAACTTAAAAGCTTTTGCAAAGCAATGGAAACCATAAACACAATGAAAAGATAACCCTCAGAATGGGAGAAAATATTTGCAAATGAAGCAACCGACAAAGGATTAATCTCCAAAATTCACAAGTAGCTCATGCAGCTCAATATCAAAAAAATAAACCCAATCCAAAAATGGGCAGAAGACCTAAATAGACATTTGTCCAAATAAGATATACAAATTGACAACAAACACATGAAAGAATGCTCAACATCATTAATCATTAGAGAAATGGAAATCAAAACTACAATGAGATATCATCTCACACTGGTCAGAATGGCCATCATCAAAAAATCTACAAACAATAAATGCTGGAGAGGGTGTGGAGAAAAGGGGACCCTCTTGCACTGTTGGTAGGAATGTAAATTGATACAGCCACTATGGAGAACAGTATGGAGGTTCCTTAAAAAACTAAAAATAGGGCATCTCTGGTGGTGCAGTGGTTGAGAGTCCGCCTGCTGATGCAGGGGCCACGGGTTTGTGCCCCGGTACGGGAAGATCCCACATGCCTCGGAGTGGCTGGGCCCGTGAGCCATGGCTGCTGAGCCTGCGCGTCCGGGGCCTGTGCTCTGCAACGGAGAGGCCACAATAGTGAGAGGCCCGCATACAAAAAAAACAAAAACAAAAACAAAAAAAACAA
Source organism: Lipotes vexillifer (assembly GCF_000442215.2). Lineage (NCBI taxonomy): Eukaryota > Metazoa > Chordata > Mammalia > Artiodactyla > Lipotidae > Lipotes > Lipotes vexillifer. The sequence continues at coordinate 819,579 of NW_006791129.1, read as the reverse complement.
GTAAAATTAGAACTACCATATGACCCAGCAATCCCACTACTGGGCATATACCCTGAGACAACCATAATTGAAAAAGCGTCATGTACCACAATTTTCATTGCAGCTCTAGTCACAATAGCCAGGACATGGAAGCAACCTAATTGTCCATCAACAGATGAATGGATAAAGAGGATGTGGCACCTATATACAATGGAATATTACTCTGCCATAAAAGAAACAAATCTGAGATATTTGTAGTAAAGTGGATGGACCTAGAGTTTGTCATACCAAGTGAAGTAAGTCAGAAAGAGAAAAACAAATACCGTATTCTAACACATATATATGGAATCTAAAGAAAAAGAAAAAGGTCATGAAGAACCTAAGGGCAAGACGGGAATAAAGACACAGACCTACTAGAGAATGGACTTGAGGATATGGGGAGGGGGAAGGGTAAGCTGTAACAAAGTGAGAGAGTGGCATGGACATATATACACTACCAGACGTAAAATAGATAGCTAGTGGGAAGCAGCCACATAGCACAGGGAGATCAGCTCTGTGCTTTGTGACCACCTAGAGGGGTGGGATAGGGAGGGTGGGAGGGAGGGAGATGCAAGAGGGATGAGATATGGGAACATATGTATATGTATAACTGATTCAGTTTGTTATAAAGCAGAAACTAACACATCATTGTAAAGCAATTATACTCCAATAAAGATGTAAAATAAATAAATAAATAAAAATCAGGCTTTTGGTAAATATATTAAGGTTCTATTATCCTCATTGATAAAACCCCTGATTAAGATTTCTCAGACTATCAGAACACTTTAAAGTGGGTAATCAATATATATTTCAATTAGGCCAGATACCTCAAGGAAGAGAATAGATGTAGCCCTCTTACTGAAGCCTGACATATACATACATGCAAATTGACAGATAGAGGCATGAGGAATATAGATATAGCAAGCATGAGAATTTGTGTGCTAAAAGGAATATATGGCTGTTATTTCTATAGCCATATGGCTATTAGTCTATGGTGATGACAGGAAGCAAACAATTAAGAAATAACATTTCAGAAGTAGTACTGTAAAATTATATAATGAGTTATATTACCAAAATACCCACAATTCTAGACCAAAAGATACTGTGACTATCTGAGCAGTAAATCTACTTTGGGAGCTTGTATTGCTTATGGTAGGAAATTCACTGAGAATGATGCTTATGGCACCAACAAGGACATATTCCCTGACGTCTACCTCAGAAGTGGCCACAAGATCATGAAAAGCTATCACACCTCCCAGCAGCTGTGTGGAGAATAGGCAGCTGGTGATCACAGATAAAAATGGACAAGGGAATACAATCAGGGACTCGTGTTTTGATCATCTTTTCTTCAACCTTTTGATGAAGAAGGCATTTCCAATCTAGGGTCATCAAATGACCTAATAAGACACAGGACACTGGGCAGTTTAGATCATCAACAGTTTATTAATCACACAGAATCACAGCCAGGACAGGAGGACACCATGCATGCAGGGTCACATGGAGTTTGCATTTTGAAACAGAGTGAGTGAGCAGAGGCTGTTGGGGTAGGTTTTTGCACTAACAAGAGGATGAACTGATTCCTGGTTGCCACAGGAGGATGTGCATGCCTGGTTTGAATGACTTTGTGGGCTGGTAGGGAACTGAAGCTTGCTATGCGGAAATAGTCAGCCACTGTACCTGGAGGGTTATTCGGCTAGACGATCTCATTCTCGGGAGTAGACTTGGGGAGGGAACTTGTATTTAGGCCATGCGAGGTCCTCCAAGCTCTTGATGTCATGGAAGCACATAATATTGAATTAATTTCAGACTTTGCACCATGCTAATCAAGGGGCATTCTATACACAACTCCTCCATGATGCACTTCCATCCCGAGAAAGAACTGATCTACTGTAGAAAGTTTGTATTTTCTAGAATGTTTAAATAAATGAAATAATACAATACATTCCCCCTTTTATCTGGCTTTTTCACTCAGAAAAATTATGAATTCAACCTAATTATTTTGAAATTCATGGGTGATTTATATAGTAGGTGTTTGTTTAAATCTAAGAAACTGACAAAGTGATTTTCAATGTTTGCTACATTTTACACTCTGACCCAGAGTGCATTAAGATTTCTATTACACCACATCCTTGCCAACTTTTGGTATGGTGAGTCATTTTACTATTTGACATTTTAATAGTCTAATGATAGCTAATTGTTGTTTTAATTTGCTATTCCCTAATGATTAAGGCTTGTTTTTTCTCTTCATTGTAAATCGTGTTTTCCTGTACCTTTGCATGCCTAGTGAATATGATTAGACACCAGGCACTGTGCATTTTACCTTCTTGGGTGATGGCTAATTTTTTATGCCTACAAATATTCTTGAGCTTTGTCTGGGATGTCATTAAATCTTGAAAATGGTTTGCTCCTTTCCCATCTCGCTTTAATAGTGTGTTAGGCAAGCACAGAAGAGCATTTAGTCTAATGTTCATTCCTCTCCACTACTGAGGTTAGACCTTCCAAATACTCTACCTGATGCCCCATGAATTATGAGATTTTCCAATATGGCTAGTGACAGCAGGCAGTATTTCCAGCACTTTGTGAGCCCTAGGTGTTGATTTCTACTATTGGCTCGGTAGCTCTTTCCACATCCTTGGGTAGTTTCCTCCCATGCATGCACTGATTAGTACTCAGGTGAATTCTTGGGAGGACTCCCTGAAGATGTCCGGGGCTCTTTTTCTGTGAAGCAATCTTCTATCTGATATTCTCTCCTGCAAATTCTGGTCACCATAGCCTGTCTGGATTCCAGTCTTTATCTCTTCAAGTAAGGGAGGCTTTCTGGCTCTGCCTGGCTTCCTGCTGCCTGAGACTTGAGCCACAGCCTGGAAATGTCTCCAGGCAGTAAACTGGGGAAATGATAGGATTTACTTAGTTAGTTTCACCTTTCTCCCATTTATCGTCCTGCATTGTTTGATGTCCAATGTCTTGAGAGCCATTGTTTCATATATGTTGCCTGCTGGTTTTAGTTGTTGAGACAGGACAGTAAATCTTACCCTGTTACTGCATTTTGGCCAGAGGTAGATGTCATGGTTGTTTTTTAATTACAGCATAAATTAGTCTTACCTGACTACTGTAGAAAAGGTTATAGTAATATCAGTGTGCTCAAAAATTAGATGTAGGACAAATAAAAAATTCCACATATAATTTATAAATAAGTTATTAATATGTGTGTGTGTGTGTTTTATATGACAAGAGAACAAGAGTAATAAAATCAACATAGTTAAGGTTCTATGCAGGACAGAAAGACCAATTAGATGCTTACACAATTCTTACATGAAATGGAGAAGTTAAATACATGTGGCTATCACTAAGGTTTGGCTTTAATTTCACACCACTACAGCCAGGATCAAGAAGCCAGGACAGTGTCTCCCAGAGTTTAGGAAACAGTTTCTACCTCTTTTAAGAGCGCTGCCACAGTCACTGTTCTCTTGGAACATAAGACTGGTAATTAGACTTTAAGACATAGCACCCAGCTTCTCATAACATTCATTTCTGTCGATAATACTCCACAAGTATGGATCTGCCTCACTTCCAACTTATAAATGTGATATCTAATTTATATTCAGAACTCTAGCTTTAAGGGTGTCTGAAAAATGCAATATTTAGCTTTACAACTTTAGAGATACAAGGCAAAAGAAGGGTTATGAGTGTCGATCAACATATCCATCAAACTCCAACACTCTGGCTATTCAAATTCCATTCATAGCTTTCTATGCATAATAAATGGCCGTCTGTACCAGAAGACAGAGCCAAAGAGGATAAACAGCACACCATCAGTCAGGGTACCCATTTCAAAGTGACATGCACTCTCTGCTTATTTAGTCAAGATTCTGCTTTGCTTTTCTGTAAATAGAAAACCAATTCAGAAGCCAGTTATCAAAAATGTACTATATAAAATAATAAGGCAAAAGAAGAGCAAAGCTTACATCCACAATAAGGGAAAGAAGAAAATATTCATAGTCATTAGGGAAATGTAACTACAGATCTAAATATAGATGTATTTGAAGGAAAGAGAGAATATACTTAGTTACGAAAGCCTGCATTTCAGTTCACAAGGCTATGGTTGATATTTATAATCTCACCATATATTTCATGTTGCCTTTTCCTTTAGTCAGCATCTCTGTATTTGACAAATTTTTTACTCAGTACTTTAAGCCATTAGTGTTTGTGCTTTTACTATTATCACAGGTTATGAAGGAGCTGACCAATGAACCTGAGGAGCCCATGTTTTCAAAATACACCCCTCTCTACCTCCTTCTTTTTGATAATCAGGATAAGCATATCACACAGTATGATAAACATCTTTTCTTGTTGATTCAATGGCACTGGAATCCAAAGTGGCACAGTCACTGTATGAAAACAGTGTTTTTGTTTCCTGGGTGAATTATACCTTTAAACCAGAAGAGCAGAAACTTCTGGTGACGGAAAACAAAAATTTGTTAGTGGATCATAAGGAAAGACCACTTACAAATTTTGAACACCAGAACAATATGTTGTGGCCATGGCAGAAATAGTACCAAATATTGCCAAGGGAAGAGATATTCGTACACAGCATAATTGCTTATTCCAGTACCTACAAGTAGATGTTTGGCTAGACCACATTTTGGGGGACAATATACTTACAGCTTGTAGTGATGCCTTTACTGAATCTTCAAAAGGTCACTTCAACTTTATATGAAAAGTTTTTCTGAGAAAACTGCGATAAGACAAACTCCCTAGACGTGAGCCACTTCATCATATTCATTTTGCTTTGTTGTTATTATAAAATGAATTGTTTTTTCAAAAACAATGTTATGCATGATATAATAGTGAATTAGACATTCAGTAAATCCACAAATGATAGTGCTTATAGAAGCACTGGGTTCAGAGAAGACATCCATACCCAGCATAATTTTTATTCAAGTGAAAAGAAAGAGTTGTTTATTTATAAAAGAAGGGCATCGAACAATGAAATTTCCACTGGGTGATTTCCCAATCCTCCAGAGAAATGGTGTAGTAACAGGTAATAACAGTGGTGTGTGAACCTGTGAGACTGTGTCCAGTCAATGGCAGTGATCACTTTAGACTCAGTGGGTTGAAGTCCATGCTGCTTGATCCAGGAATGATCTTCATCCCAGCTGCCTTGTGAGGTTATTGATCTGATTTTATGGTAATCAGTTAAAGAAGCTGACCAAGATGAGTAAACTTGTCCCTCGGATTATTGAGTTTCTTCTGCAGTAAATACTCTTTCGTGAGCATTTACACAAGAAACAAATATATTCTCATTTCACTTGATCCTGATTCTAAAATTTCTTTACATATAATCCCCAGGCCCTTTTATGAGGAACCCACCAACCGTTATTTTTAATTGTCCTTATCTTCTTTCCATGTGGCTAGTCATTGCCCATAAATCACTGTAGATCTGTACCTCTGGCACTTCCTTCTTTAGAAAAAGTATACTTCAAGATACACTGTACAATGTTTGTCCACTTGAGGGACTAATCTTCTCCACCAGCCTTCAGGTCCATGCTAAGTGTGTAGGTGAAATGGAATAGCATTTCATTTCTAGCAGCATCCGGTCAATGAGCCAAAACAAATTTCTAGCAGCATCCAGTCAATGAGCCAAAACAAACTAACTCAGGCTTATATATGATTTCCTGAGTCGACTGCCCATTATGAGCTCTCTAAGCATCCACAGATGTGTACAAAATACTAGTGGCTTTCGGACATAGAGTCAGGCTTTCCTCATTCATGTGTTTCTACATGCAAAAGGGGTCCTTATACACAAGTATAGGAGTCTGAGAGTATTTCATGCAAGAAGGATGTACTGAAGAAGAACAGAAAATGTATGTATGGTGTTATTGCAGGTGTTCATAACATGGCAAAGGCAACAGAGAGACAAGCCTGAGAATTAGCTGTGTTCCATAAACTAGAGTTCTGTGATGTGCTTCTCTGATTGGAGATTTCTACAGACTCCTCCTAGAATCCTGATCCAACAAAGAAACATCAGTCATCCTCTGGATCTGCTGGATGAGCAGCGGCATCTACAACAACATGAACAATGCCAGGACCACAGTTAAACTATCTCTTATTCTGTATTACTTAGTTCATGGGTTAGAGCCAAATGTTCAGCCAAATATTCCTTATGAGCTCCAAAATCTAAATAGATCCAGTAAGCATCTATTAGCTTGTCTTCCTTTAGCTAAGGAAACCAGGTGTTGCAGTAGATAAACCCAAAATCTCACTGAGAAAAAAAGCCCAGAATTAGAAAATAAACAACAAATGTTAATAAATCACAGGTTATATGTTTGTTTGCATACACAAAGGCATTCAAAACAACTAAATTAATTAATCATTATTAGAACAGGCAAGATATTAATAGGATGGCTGGATATACATTTTAGTTTAAAATAGAAGTGATGAATAGTTTTTATTTCCTGATTCCAAAATTTATATGGAAATGCAATGGTCCAACCATAGTCAAAACTCTACTGAAGAACAACAAAAAAAGTATAGGATTATTGCAGGTATTGACAACGTGGCAAATGAAACAGAGGGTCAAACCTGAGAATTAGCCCCACACATACACTGAAGCTTGATATGGACATTGCAGCCTAGCAGACAGTGGGGGAAGGACTGAATTTTTAATAATTGGTGCTAGGAAATCTGGCAATCCATTTAAGAAAAAGAAATGAAATTGGACCTCTACATCACACGATTATAAGGGAATCAATGCCAGGTAGATTGAAGTCCTAAATGTGAAAGTCAACCATGTAAAACCTTTAAAAGATAATATAAGAGATTATCTTCATGACCTTGAGGAAGAGGGTGATTTCTAAGACAAAACATGGAAGAAATAACCCAAGGTAGAAACTGGCATATTGTATATACATTAAAATTAGAAACTCTTATAAGCTATGAAAAAAATAAGCTGAAGAATGATGGCTATACAAAACATATAAAGAACCTTACATATAACATAAGATAAAAAAGGCAAGTGAATAAACAGAAATTTTTCAAAAGATGAACTCCAAATGGCTAATAAATGCATGAATATGCACTCAGTTCTTTAATAACAAGGCAAAAGCAAATCAAAGCCACAGTGTGATGCTGCTGCATCATGGGTTGGTTGGCTAACATGAAAGTCTGACAATATCAGTGTTGGTAAGGATGGGGATCTATGAGAACTTTCATACACTGCTGGCCGCAAATCAGACAAAAATTCTGAAGAACACATTGAAAATTTCTCTAAAGTTTACCACATGCATATTCTAAAACTTAGCAATTCTACTTCTAGCTGTAGACCCTAGAAAAAGGAGTGCACATCTAATCCAGAAAACATGCATAGGAATATTCATAGCATCATCATTTACAACTGCCAGAAATTGAAAACAACCCAAATGTTCATCAACATTAGAATAAATAAATAAATTGTGGTATAATCACAACAGACTATACAGAGCAATAAAAATTGATGAACCACAGCTATAGGCCTTTGGAAAGAATCACAGACACATAAAGAAAGGCAAAAAAAAAAACCCATAAAGCAAACAAACAGCAAAAATGTATACAAGGCAGAATAAAAGGCTAATAGATGTTGACAGGTAAACATACATCTTATGAAATCCTAAGGAATTTTTTCCTTCATCACTCTTTTCAGGATATTGAACATAAAGGACTATATCATTATAATCTGAACATAAAGGACTATATCATTATAATCTGAGGTTTTAAAGAGACTGTTATCTATAGTGAAATCTAATGAGGTGGTTTATTTCTGCTATATTTAACAGTTACAGCAATGATGGTACAAAATATTTTGTCAAGCCAAATGTATAAGAAATTTTTATTGAGCTTGTAAGGAAAAGTAGGAGAAAATGAAGCTAGGCTATCATGTCACAGTGAGAGGATGCTTTTACTATTTTTGCTAAGGAGGCAATGATTGAAAGCAAATGTTTTCACAATTTCATTTTCATAATTTATTTTTTCTCTCAAAACTGAAGAGGCTTATACTCATAGATATTTCTAAGCTAAGCGAAGTACTAAATGAATAATGTTTTGTGGTGTTATTACAAATGCTAATATAAAGTCTTTCCTCAGCCCAGTTTCAGGAGAATAAATTCGCACAAAGCTTCTGTTGAACAGACAGAAGTAGCTATGATTTTTAACTCATGAACCCACTTTCTATGGCTATGGTGAATGAACAAAAGTTTTAGAACACTGATGAAATGGCAACAAATCATTTTGCTCCCAAGGAACACCTGAAGACCTATTGCAGACAGGTTTCCTAACACTGAGGAGAGCAGAGTGTCTGAGAAAGCCCTCTTCCTATGACCCCAGCATCACAGGTCTAAGACTGAAGATGGCCTTAGGCATCCCCCAGCCCCATCAGCAGGCTAGTAAGCACAGAGTAACATGAATTGTCATCTAATCCTTGGAAGAGGACCAAGCAATCCTAAAGAGAGACCCTACCAAGGCTCAAGAGCACAAGAAAACCCATGGGTTATTGTGGTTGAGGAAACTTGAGTAAAACTCTCTAGTACACCAGCCCATACCCTTAGCATTAGGTAAGCTCAGAGGAATTTGAAGCTATTGGTCTTGAAGGTAACTGTAAAAATAAACCCCAACCCAACTTAAGCCCTAACAAAATTCACCTGGTACTCATGCTCAAGAATAGCCAAAGGGACGTGACCATCTCCAGGTGTAACTAATATTTATCTCAGACCCAAGGGTCTTACTGATCATTAACCACCAGGGAAATAGGAATTAAAACTACAATACAATTCTAATAAATGGCCAGTAATACAGCAAATATTAAAAGATTGAGAATGATAACAACAATGATGTAAGCCAAACAACTTTGTCAGAGATAGCTGGTAGGAGTATAAATTGAGATAATCAGTTTGGAAAGGTATTTGGAAGTATCTACTAAATCTGAACTTAGCAATTATATGCCCAAAAGAATTGTACACATATTTATACCAAAAGACATGTATGAGAATGTTCATAGCAGTACTATTAATAAAAATGCAAACTGGAAACAACAAATACATCTTTCTACAGTATGATAGATAAAAGTATTATCATCATACACACCAATAAAAATTAATGAATTACAGCTATTTGCATCAAGGATGAGTTTCACAAACATAATATTATTTCAAAGAAGCCAACACAAAAGTATATGCAGTAAAATTCCACTCATATCAATATCAATCATGATAAAATTAGTTCATGGTGATGGAAATCAAGTCAGTGCTTTCTCCTGGGTGGAGATTATTGGCTGTGATGGGACGTTACAGTTTCTGGGTTGCTGTTAATAGCCTGTATCTTATTTTCTGTTTTAATTACATAGGTTTATTAAACTTTTGACAATTCATCCAGCTGTATTATTATGAAGATTTTATAAATAACGTACTTAATTAATAAAAATCCATCCTTTGCCCTTGAAATAAAACAGAATAAGTAAAGAAACTTTGAAAATAAGCAGGTATAGGAAGATCAGGCTTTAAGAGTCTGGGCAATGGGAGCCACGTGCTCTGGTGACCAGGAGTACTTCATCATTGACATCGTTTATAAGTGTCTGCTTCTCATGATATTTGAAAGAAGACTGAATTTTAACCAGTGTATTATTGTCAAATCTCTACAATCAATGCACTCCACTACTGCCTGTACTCAAAACAGACTATTCTCATGTTCAACCCCCTTGATATGCTATCACTTTGAACAAACAGCCAGAAGAAATCACAATTTCAAAATCAGACAAAATATTATTCTAAGCAATGAATTAATAATATATATTGAGAAGTTTCTGTGTTGCTTAAAAGAACAACTCATCAAAGTCTGTAATGATCATGAAAATATACATACTTTGAAATGCATAAATCAAAATACATAATGGAAAACCACATTAATTAAAACCACCAACATTTCTTGAAGGCTTACTTTGTTTCAGCCTCTCTTCTAGGTGCTTCAAAGACACTGATCAATAAAAGGTAAAATTCTCTGTGCTTGTGCGGCTTTTATTTCAGTGGACAGAACCAAAAAGCAAACCAATTCAGCAACAATTGCACTGAGAAATTTTCAGAGGTCATTTTCAAAAGCTGATAGATCAATGAGCCAGACCAAAACAAAAATATAGGACCTGAATTGTGCAATTAACAACCTTAGACTGCGTGTTAAATTGCATACAATAAAAACAGAGATGTGGGCTTCCCTTGTGCCGCAGTGGTTGAGAGTCCGCCTGCCGATGCAGGGGACACGGGTTCATGCCCCGGTCCGGGAAGATACCACATGCCGCGGAGCGGCTGGGCCCGTGAGCCATGGCCGCTGAGCCTGCGCGTCCGGAGCCTGTGCTCCACAACGGGAGGGGCCACAACAGTGAGAGGCCCGCGTACCGCAAACAAAATAAAACAAAACAAAAAACCAGAGATGCATTCTTTCATAGTAGGTAGTATACATGAAATGTTTACAACAAAGTCATTATTATACTATGGAAGCCACAATTATCAACCTTCTACCAAAAAAGAAATCATGTTCACACAAGCAATATTCTTTTACTTCCCTGCAATAAATTCAGTACATATAGAAATCAAGGATATAAGCGTAGGGAAATAAATCAGTATGTCTGAAAATAAAATAACTTTTATACTAAAGATAAAAGCTTGGTTTCCCACTCCACTCTCTGGAAGATAAGCTACAGAGGGTGGCTGTGGTATATCCAGTGAAGGTCTTACCTTTATTGCTGGGAGGGATGTTTCAGCTCACCCACTGTTCCCTCTGCCCTTTCAAGACTGCTATCCTGCACGCTGGGAAGGCCCCGGAAGCTTATGGGCACGTCTCTCGTTGGCTTCCCCGCCCTTGCCTTAAACCAGCCATGCTGATGTCCCGCATTAAGAAAGATCCCTTGCACCTGGGGCATCTCTCGCAGGTCTTCCCTTCACTTCCTGCAGGTGGTGAAAAACTGTGGGAAACTGTGTGAGCGCTGCCTGGAGCGGTCACTTGGCCTCCTCACAGCTGCAGCCAACAAGCCAGGCCAGGGACAGTGAAAGCTTCGTCAACAATGTGTCTCATTTGCCCACATCTCTCAGAAGAGGAGATTTCTTTTGAACCTGCCACTTTGCCAGTATTAAAAGAAACTGAGGGTAGTTTTCCCCTTAAAAATGGCTATTTCTGGAAGTTTATTTACATTTCTTTGCATCCTCGGCTCTCTGATGGATTTTTAAAAAATACTACGATTGTATGACTCATTTGGCTTTTTCTCATATTTTAAGGAGGAACAATGGCCTACTGATACTTTCTAACACCCTGAACAGCAGCATTCTATTTTTTTTTTTTTTTGCGGTATGCGGGCCTCTCACTGTTGTGGCCTCTCTCGTTGCGGAGCACAGGCTCCGGACGCGCAGGCTCAGCGGCTCCACAGCATGTGGGATCTTCCCGGACCGGGACACGAACCCGTGTATCCTGCATCGGCAGGCGGACTCTCAACCACTGCGCCACCAGGGAATCCCCAGCATCCTATTTTGATTTTAAACTAATAACTACAAAATGCATGACTACACAACTACACAATAATAACTGTATTGCAAATGGAGAATACTATGTAAATTCTGAAACCAGTCACTGTCTTTAATTGTTTCAGCTTGGAAGTATTTTCACACCTGGGTTCCACTTAGAGATCGCATCCAGTTATTTCCACCACACTGTTCTATCCACTCATCTGTTACATTCAGCCAAGCACGAATTCCACTGGGTGTCAGTCTTCTTGTGTGCCTCCCCCCTTTATGGCTGTGGTTACACTCCTGACTCAACAAAGCAGCCTCTATTCTCCTGCCGATCCTTTCCCCATATCCTCATCTCTGTTTTATGTAAACTCATTGTCCTTTACATTTCACCTCATTCTAGAATATCTTTTGCTTCTTGCCTCTTAAATTACCTTGGACATACCTCTCCTTACTAAGTAAATGTGTTCCTTGCAGTTTTTGAAGTAAAGATTGCTTATTGTGCTATTTTCTATGAGAATAGTTGCTGATGGTCCTGTATCACCATTTTTCTTCCTCAAAATTATTTCCTTCACATACATGACATTTTCATTTTTAGAAAAACAGCCCCCTTGGAGCTGATACCTCCCAGGTATGTATGTCTCCATGTTCTTCTGGTACCAGTTCCTGCTCATCACCTGTATTACAGCTGTGATGTGAGTAACTTCAGTAAATCTGTGGACTTTTTCCAATAGGGATCACACCCTGGCCCCCTGATTCCTCTAACCCAGTGATTTTCACCTCCACTCCATTAACCCCATTTCATAACTATAACCTGCATTTTATCATAATCCATAACAGCTCTACCTCTAAATTAATTACACATTGTGTTTCTGACAACAGTTATTCTAGCTCTAGTTCCCACATTTACTTACCCCCATGAGTCCATTACCTTCCCCTTATGTCCCTATTCATTCTTGGTTACTTCTTTTCTGTGTTAATTCTCCTACCTTATGTCCTAGGGAGGCCATGGAATAAGATTTTAGTCTTTCTCACGACTCCTCCTATTCAACGCTTCTACGTTCTTTACTTTAAATTGCCTTATGTTTCCTCTTTTGAAAAATCTTGACTTGAATTAGGTACATCTTCCATATTTCAATCACCTTCCAGAAACTGATACTAAATGTCACACAGTAGAAAGTTGTTTATAAATGTTGTTTTTTTATTACAAAATTTGTTCTTGACCCTAGTAGTTGTTTTGAATTCAATATATTCATGATGACTTGATTCATAGTTCAAAATACAGTTATTATAATGATAGGTCACAGTGTTTGGTAGAGTAACATAAAATGTATATCTTCAACTGCAAAGTTTTATTTTACCAAAATTTTCAATGTCTATTTACTGTACAGTATTGTATTCAATACAATGGATATATCAAGAAATATCGCATTAAACTATTTTTGGCCTTGCCATCAGGTGTCACATTTAAATGAAATGTTTCAGCTTCCCTGGTGGCGCAGTGGTTGAGAGTCTGCCTGCCGATGCAGGAGACACAGGTTCATGCCCCGGTCCGGGAAGATCCCACATGCCACGGAGCGGCTGGGCCCGTGAGCCATGGCCGCTGAGCCTGCGCGTCCGGAGCCTGTTGCTCCGCAGCAGGAGAGGCCACAGCAGTGAGAGGCCTATGTACCGCAAAAAAAAAACCAAAAAACAAAAACGGTAAATGAAATGTTTTCCAGGCATTATTTTTATCTTGAGCTTATGTTTTTCACTTCCAGGAGGAAGTATTTATAAAGATTGAACAGGTTTATTCTTGAAATAATGAAGAGCAAAACACTCTCAAGTTTGCTATATAAATAGCAAACAAGAATAGTAAAAGAAATAAAAATCACTGAGTTTTAACTTTTAGAGATTATTTTTCAAAACCTAATTTGGAAACAAGAGCACTATTGTTTACTATTGTACATTGGAAGTCAAACATTGTCAACAGGCTAAATTTGGTACCACTTCATTAAATAAATGATAGTGCTTGATCTGCATATTTGAATTGCTTACATTTTTATATCTGACTTAAGTTGTAAATTACAGAAAATACGTGAATTAAGAAACGTTCATGCAATCTGAAATGATAAACCCTGACCGTAGCTAGATTTATGGGACTTATAAAGAGTTGCTGTGTTAGAACTTGTGGCTGGGAATAAAATGATGGTGCCCAGTATACCTGTCCTTCAATTAATCATTGAAAAGAAGGTTAAATGTTGATAAGCAAACCCTTTCAGAATCTAATGGCAGTTAAATATGGTAATAAGTGAGAAAGCCAATTGTGCTTCTAGGACATTATTTTTCACATGTCTAATTATTTTAGTTTTCAATGATCCAGGGCCACAGTCCAGGGAGTGTGTTGTACATTTAGTGGTGTCCATAATTTTAGGATGCTTGATGATCATTAAATATGCATGTGGGCCATGTACAGGAATTCTAGATTTAAAAAAAAAGCTATCAACAGGAATTTGAATTTTACCTTTGATAGTCACCACCATATCTTTTCACACCACGACATTTTCCAACCAATGACTGCTAAAAGCAAATGATTTTGGGCAAAAGAGATTATACACATGTTTTAAAAATAGGGTTAAAACTTGTTAGAAGCCAGAGGAACTGAGGGCCAAAGGTTATTAGGGACAATCTGTGTCCCATGGCTTTACCAAGGCGCCATTCCCTTTTGAACCTTGGGTTAGAGAATCTGTAAGATTTCTTTTAGCTTTCAACATGCTTTTACAAAATTTTCTAGAAGTAGTAATAATGGCATTGCAGTAAAAAAAAATTTTAAATATGTTCTTTGTGTCTACTGGAATAAAGCAAGCACATCCATTACTGTTTAGTGCAGATATTATTATCATTATTTTCATTATATCCTTGTGTATGAGGATATTCCTTTCCCTTCTCCATGTCTACCATTGCATAGTTATCTATGGCAGTGTGACAATTATCCTAAAATTTAGCCACTTAAAACAATAAACATTTATTATCTTACAGTTTTTGTGGGTTAAGAATCCAAGGGTAGCTTACTTGGGCTTTCTGGCTAAGGGTGTTCACAAAGTTGCAATCAAGGTATCACCTGGGACTGGAGTCATCTTAGCTCAATTAGGGATGGATCTGCTTCCAAACTTACTCATGTGGTTGTTGATAGGATTCAGTTCCTCTGGTTTCTTGGCTTGAGGGCCCCTTTGCCTTGCTGGCTATTGGATGGAAGTGGGTTGGACTCTGCTCTTTGACAGGTGGACCTCTTGAGAGACAGTACAATGACATAAACGAGGAAGAAGGAATCATGGGGAGTCATCTCTAAAGCTACCTCCTGCAACCACCTTATTCAGATCTATAACATAACTGAGAGTAAAGAAAGCAAAACGCATTAATTTGTTACAATCGCTCAAAGAACTGCTTTGGTCATGGAATAAAAAGCCAAAATTTATCCAAGTAAAAGTAAAAAATTGGTAAATAACAAACATGTAAAACAGCCAAAAAGTATAATTTAAGCTTCAAAAAATTTCTCCAAAATGATGCTCTGGGAGTCTCACTAAAACATTCACTATAAACACCTCAGGCAGTAGGCCTGTGGTCCTACTGCCTGAGGTGTCCAAATGAGACTTTTAAATGCTGTTGACTATGGCAACATTGTGTCCAAGAAATTTGAGTCAGTTTTTGAAACACATCCATCAATTCTCTTTAACTCAGGAGTGCATTAAACACTCTTTGCATTCCTTATTGTACCATATATTTTATAGATGCTAACAAACATTTATTGTAAAAAAAAATACTACCAAGCATTTACTTGTGTTTCAGGCATTCAAAGTTGGTGGAATATATGGCTACTAATTTGAAAATTCACAGATTAATCAAAGAGACAAAAAGTATGTGGTTGAAAAAAAGATGCAAAGTATCAAAACAACATGAAAGTAGTCAATATATAATAAATTAAATATCTTTAATAGTGTGAGGTAGGACTTAATCTTGAGATAGAGCAGGATTCAAGAAAAATAATAGAGTAAGATGGGCAGCTGATATTACTTGTTTAATTATTTTTATTATTTTTGAATTGAAATACAGTTAATTTACAATGTGTTAGTTTCAGGTGTACTGCAAAGTGTTTTAGTTATATATATATACTTTTTCAGATTATTTTTCATTATAGGTTATTACAAGATATTGAATATAGTCCCCTGTGCTATACAGTAGGTCCTTGTTGTTTGTCTTTTTATATAGTGTGTATATGTTAATCCCAAACTCCTAATTTATCTCTCCTATCCTCCGCTACCTGTTTAATTATTTACTTTTATCAAGTAAATAAAGACAATTGTCTGACAGGATTTACTTCAATGTTCAACTAAAATAATGTAACTTATTGCTTTAAATACCTAGACAGAGCCAAAAATGTTCAATAAGAAATAACAAGCAAATAAACATACAAATACATACATGCATACATACTTTCAAACATAGATACATATACAGACACATGCAAAAATGAATGAATGAATGTGTAATTAGTGAAATTAGAGAATCAATGAAAACTTGTAATATTCTCTCCAACTTTATCAATTTGATAAGCCAAGATTAAAAATAAAAACTCCCCCCCCTCCAAAAAACATTCTCTGGATTTTGGCAAGTTTAAAAACAACTCATGGACAAATACTACTTTTTTCTTTACTCATTTCTATTTTTCCTAATTTTTGCAATGCATATACCTCCCTTTTATTTAGAGAAATGTAATATTTTTAAATGCAACAAAAATAAGTAATAAATAAGATAAGTGAAAGGAGATAACAATACCTCTTTTCATGAGCTGTTTGAGAGTTTCCCAGGCAATAATATATTGCTCTCATGCTGTAAGTTGCAAAATGCCTTGTGTAATGTATTTTATCACTCAGGATTTTTCTTTCATATGTGTGTGTCATGTCTTTTTTACATAGTCTTATACTTGGTCACATTCCACTGCATACATGCAATTTAGCTTAATTTTACACCATCTTCACTTCCATACGTGAAGATCTATGGTGAAGGCAAAGTTCTTATCACAGATAACTTTCATCCTGTGAGAAAGTTTAAAATATCTGTATATTTCTTGTTTCTTCTTATATTTTCAGGCTGTTAGCTATTCACGATGACTCATTATCAGCCAGAAAGGGCAAACTTTAGCTATGATCTACTATCTTCTGATTTCTGAAAGGCTTTGTTTATCCACAAAAGGACTGCCTTTTACTGATTCAGAATGCATATACAGTCTTACTGTGTTTCCTGAAATGTTAACCTCATCAAGGAGGGGTGGATGCTTTTATCTCTATATCAGGATAAAAACTCCTCTTTCCTCCCTTTGGTCCTGCATTTGCCCTTGTTTTTCAAATGCTGTATCTTTTGGTTTTTCTATAGAAAACTCACATATCACAACATTATTTTAATGTTTAAATCTATTATTGAGACAGATGTAAAGCAAAGAATAGATTATATTTCAGAATAACTGTGCCTGCATCCTGATTCCATCATTTACTAGCAACATAAATTTAGATGGGTGTTTGAAAAGTCTTTTTTAATGGCAGCCAAGTTACGATGACCCAAGAATTTGATCATATTGAAGAACTGAGGCAGATAAAATTCTAATCAGAATGACAAAATAATCTGCAATTTTCCACAACCAAATAAACAGCCACTGCAGTCACTAAGAGCAACCCTACCAATGAGTTAATTAAATATTAATATTTAAGGAGAACAAAACAGCTCTATGCAATAATGATATTGTATTAAGAACAAATTTCTGTTCACTCAAATTATGGTAATTCAACATTATTTGCTATGTATGTACACATTAGCAGTTAAGTGACTTTTAAAATAATTCCTTTGTTATGTATGGACCACTTTTTAGAGTACTAAATCAGAACTTCTAACTATGAGTTAATATTAATTCATGCCAACTAACTTTAATAAGCAACAAGCTTTTGCTGTTACCTGCAAATTAAAATATGTGAAGTTTTTCATAATTCCCCCATGAAAAACAAACAAAAAGAGGGCTTGCATTTTTTAATTAGCTTTTAACTAAGCACAGAGTTTCCATTAGTCTGCTTATGTGCTACAGAGCATCTATTGGTAAATGTGGTTTTAAAAAGTTATTAAATTTATGTTTATAAGCTAAAACTCTTTAATGGAATAAATGCATCATACATAAGATTCAAGTTAGTTTCCTTTACTACTGTTTGGTGAAATAAATAATTTCTTAAATCCTCTATCATATTTCCTCAAAGTGCACTCCATGGAATGAATACCAGTTTTTTTTCCTAAATCCAGACAGGAAGAAAAAGTGATTATCTAATTCATTTAATCTGGGAAACACTACGTTTAAAATGATTATAACATATTTTAAAATGTACCTTACAAGTCTCCAATAAGATCGTGAAATGCACAGCGTTTTCTGAATATATATGATTGTATGACCGTATTTCCAAAGGTAATTTTTTTTCTAAAGAGAATTTGTATTGTGAATCTAGGGTAGCATTGTCCAGCAGATATTTCTACAGTGATGGAAATGTTCCAAAGCTGTGCTGTCCAAAACCCAAAAGAGTAGCCACTCATCACTAGTGGCTTTTGAATACTTGACATGTGACTAGTGTGTCGGAGGAACTGAATTTTAATGTTATTTAGTTTTTTTAGATTTTTTTTTTTTTTTTTTTCTATATTTGGGCCCTTCCCTTTTCTTGCT
>NW_006791129.1:789839-801302 GCF_000442215.2 Lipotes vexillifer | reverse complement strand
GACCGGGGCACGAACCCGTATCCCCTGCATCGGCAGGCGGACTCTCAACCACTGCGCCACCAGGGAGGCCCTAATGTTATTTAGTTTTAATCAAATTTTAAATGGCCACTTGCAGCTAATGGCTAATTTATTGGACAACTCAGATCTAGATTCTCAAAACCCACTCATGTTATGCTGCTCTATCACTACAGTTATGAGTAATTTGGTTAGCTGGCACGTACCTCCAGAGCACATTAACCAGGAATGTAATGACTGTAAATACTTCCACGGAACATGACTGGAGAACAGCACTAATGAGTGTACTAATGGTGAAACCAGGAGGAATGTCAGCAAGTAGCAAAGGTCCAAGGGGTCAGCAACGAAAGCTGGATGAGGCCAAAGGGAACTACAAATTCTGAACTGTATGATTTATTTCAGCTCTCTTGTGAGCACCCCTCATTTACTCATCCTCCCTAGTGTTACAAGAAAGGGAGGAATGTCAGCAAGTAGCAAAGGTCCAAGGGGTCAGCAACGAAAGCTGGATGAGGCCAAAGGGAACTACAAATTCTGAACTGTATGATTTATTTCAGCTCTCTTGTGAGCACCCCTCATTTACTCATCCTCCCTAGTGTTACAAGAAAGGGAGAACAGGAATGAATGAGCTGAAATGAATATGCTCACGTTGCAGAGCTGCTTCTCAGAGACAAGGCTAGAATTGTGCAGGAACAGACATAATGAAAATGTTATTTCATTCCAGTGCTACTAAATTACCACGTTATTTGTGATGGTACAAACAAACTTGTATATGATTATGAGGACTGGCCTACCTTGCAATTTTATTGTTCCCACTAATCCATATTCAAGCCTAAATGACAATATAAAGGTTTCAACAATGCAAATATGAGCACTTCACAACCAGCATCAAAGTATTACTCAGCCATACAAAATGAAATAGTGCCACTTTTTTACACATGTAAAGCTTTTCCAACTTTAAAAATTTTGTCTCAGGAATTATCTCATTTGATCTTGTGAAAGAAAATAACAACACCCCTCATAGTTATGCAAGGAAATGCAGCCCTGTTGATGGTGAAGATAGTGACAATGAGGTTTATGATAATGATGATGATGGTGGTGATCTCAAGTGTAAAATATTCCCTGAGTTCCTTCATGTCCATAATTAGTTTCCTGGGGCCTCAAACTTGAATTCAATAGAGCTGGGTTAAAGTTGGTTCACATTTTCTTTCCCGATTCTCTTACAGGGTTGAATATGATATAAGTGTTGCTGTTGAGAAGACTGAAAGCATTCTGATTCTTTTTCCTCATACATGACTTGGAGTTTCTGACCGATGCATAAAGTGTTTTTCCTTCTTATCTTTAAAGTCGATATAAGTCAGTAAGTCAGTATAAGTCCCAGGCAATCTTTCAATATGCTTTTTTCAAATATAATTTTTTGGGGGGATGGCAGAGTTAGGGCTGGATAGCTGATATTATAGCTTTCAGTAAAGTGTCTGCTTCTTTCCTTCTTTTTTTTTTTTTTGTTGATAAGGAGCCCAGCTATATGTACACCATATGTTTGAGGCATTATTTGCCTATTTAGTACAGGGGTCAGCAAACTCTTGCCTGAGGCCCAAATTCAGACCTGAGTGTGGCCTGAAAGTTGAGAGTATTTCATTTTTTACCTTTTTCAAAGTTTGTGAAGACAAAGAAGGTGTAACAGAGACCTCTGTGACCCATAAAATCTAAAGTATTAACTTTATAAAACTTTATAAAAATGTTATTAAAAAAGTATAAAATCTTTCTTCAGTCTATAATATAGTACATCCAACATTTTCCTATATACTATTTTCCTTTTCTGTTTTCTTTTTTTCCTTACTGGTGTTTATTCATTCCTGTTATTCTCGTGAAAATGAGATTCCATTCTATTTTTTACAAAAATTTCTAAAGTTTGTTAGGTCTTATTTCAGATCCTACTATTTCTAGCCATATTATTGAAATTTTTGCCCCTACTGTTTTTTTTTTATTAATTTATTTTTTGTATTGAAGTATAGTTGTTTTACAATGATTCAGGTGTACAGTATAATGATTCAGTTGTACATATATATATAATATATATTATATATATATATTTTCAGATTCTTTTCCCTTATAGGTTATTATAAGATATTGAATATTGTTCCCTGTGCTATACAGTAGGTCTTGTTGTTTATCTATTTTATATATAGTGGTGTGTACCTGTTAATCTCAAACTCCTAATTTATCCCTCTCCCTCTACTCTTCTTTTATGCTAAATAAATTGTCTATTTTAAGGTTTCAACTAAAGTATTATGTTAAAATTTTCAAATATTTTTGGAAATTTGGTTGTCCTTTAGACTTACTTTATTTTCATCTTTTTATTTCTTATACTAACTGTTTGTTATTTTAGTGAATGCTCACTTGTATCCATTCTTAAAAGGAAGGTTTTTTCTGGATAATTGGAGTAGGTTTATTTTTGTCCAAGTTGAAAGGGCAGTGTTTGTTTTTCTCTGGTCCATGGCTGTATCTTTCCATCTTAGAAAGGTGTTGCATTTTGTACCTAATTCTTTTCTGCATCAGTTTTCTCCACCCATCTTTCCCATCAGATCCTTTTCTTTTCCTTAACTGCTCAAATAAATTTGAACCCACTAGCTGTTCTTCAGAGTAAGCCTCTGTTTCGGGGGAACATGTATTTGCTAAATCTGTTTTTCATCCTCAAGGACTTGAACCATCATGGTGCACTTTAGTCCTTTTGGGTTTCTACTAAATTGTTGCAGTTATAACCAAAGTAGAGCCTCAGCAAATTTCTCCACATTTTCCTGATCATATTCAGACATTCACTCATGTTTTCAATAAGGATGGAATCTATCCTTCTCGAAGTGTGTAATTGCTGACAATTTTTGTATCAGATGATGCCTTTATCTCCCACCACTCCACTGAAGGTGATTCTGTGCTTGCTTTGAAGTGATTGATGATTGCCTTTACAAGCCTGCCTTGCAGTGTTTTATTAAACATAGAGGTTATTGTGTTTGCTATCTGTGGTAAGCTGAATGACTACCACTACCCCAAAAAAGAGATCTTTGTATACAAATCCTGAAACCAGTGAATGTGGTACCTTCTATGGCAAAAAGTACTTTACACATGGGATTATATTAAGGAAAGTGAGATGTGGAGATGATTGCCATGGATTATCTGGTGGGTCAATATAATCCCAAGAATCCTTATAAGGAGAAGGCAGTGTGCCCACAGGAGTCGTGATTGGAGTGATGCAGCCAAAAGGAATGAAGCCACCAGAAGATGGAAAAGGCCAGGAATTAATTCCTGCCTAGAGCCTTTGGAAAGAACCAATTTTACAGAAACTTTGACTTTAGCCCAATGAAATTTATTTTGGACCTCTGCCTTCCAGAATCGTTAAGAGAATATATTTGTATTATGTAAACCACCAAGTCTGAGGTAATTTGTTACAGCAGCAATAGGAAACTAATATACTATCCTTGTGGGTCTATATAATTTGTGAGCGAGAGTGTCCTGGTAGGTTCACTAAGTAGAAATCAATAGGAAATAAAGAGCCAGGAAATCTTCATCTATTTTAGAAATTAAAACCAAACCAAACAAAACAAAACTTTGACTATTTCTTCAATAATTTTCTTCTTTGGGTTGTTTTTTCCTCCTCTGGAACTCATTTATATTTTGACACTTTTAATTCTCTTGATATATCCTAGATTTTTTTAATTATATGTCCTACATCTTAATATTTTCTTGCAGGATTCTGCTTCTAGTATGATGAAATATCTATATCCAGGATAACATTTCTGCCAAGAATAACTGGAAAAAGCAGAAAAATTAGAAAAAGAAAAATCTATTATAAGACATAAAAAATCTTGAGTGCAAACAGTACTAGAGGAATCAAGACCCAAGAGGGAAGAGAACTCCTTTGGGCAGAGTTCCATCCTAATATCTTAGGGACAGGAAGGAGTTGGAAGAGACAGTCTAAGTGATGATGCTGAAGACATGGTATTTGGAGGAATTCTACATGGAACAGTGAACTACTGAGAGCGCCTGTCTGTCTGCACGGGTTTTCACAAAAACTCACCCAGCAGTCTGGGCTATTGTTACTGTCTTTTCTTACAGGGAAGGGTAACAAAAGTGGGATGGCAAGTAAAAAGCTTAACCAGGTTTCCTCCTAGGGATCTCTAATCACTATTGCACCTGGTTGCATGCACCCACCTGCTGTAGCTATCAGGGTTCAAGTCAGCCTTCATTCTACACAGAGGATTTTTATTTTTTAACTGGTTTTTGTCATTAATTTTAGATTTCTTTTTACTATGCATTTCTTGTTTGGATAAGGTTTTTTTCATATATTTTGAGAGGGCACATTATAGAAATTAAAATGTTATTAACAGGCTGTCACACATTTTGGAGAGTACAGGTGAGAAATCCCTTTAACATTTGAGCTTGTTCAGTAAAAATGAGAGAGAGACATCTGCCACACTGTCTACTTTCCTATTGTTTTCATGTTAAAAGACAAAATTATTCCTATTTTTTTTAATCTTGGCAGGAGAATGCTACTATAGAGATGAATAATCATGATAAACAGAGAACTCAGGAAATTATTAAAAATAATTGTTTAAGAAATAGAGTCACAGATGTAGAAAACAAACTTATGGTTACCAGGGGGAAAGCGGGGGATAAATTGGGAGATTGAGACTGACATATACACATCACTATGTATAAAATAGACAACTATATACAGTTCCCTGTATAGCACAGGGAACTCTACTCAATACTCTGTAATGACCTATATGAGAAAAGAACCTAAAAAAGAGTGTATATATATATATATGTGTATAACTAATACACTCTGCTGTACAGCAGAAACTAACACAACATTGTAAATCAACTATACAATGAAAATTTTTTAAAATAATTTTTAAATTCCTGTCATAAGGAAAAAATAAATGATCTGCTCTCTTTAAGTATACACTTATTTTACTCAAATGTAGCATATGGTGTGTTAAAATATTAGATTTTATTTTAGCAGCAGAGCCTCAGCACATTTCTAACATGTGGTGATGCATTTTAATTCTTACGTGCCAGTTTACAACTATGTCAGCATCTGCTGTGTGTAAACAGTATGATCAGCACCAGGTAAGTGTGCAGCTGTTTAATATACTTTGGGGAAACTGGAGGGCAGTAAGCAGTTGTATAAAAAAGAGTATATGACTATTTTAATTTTGAAAACAATATTATTAGTAATTGCACCCTGTAGAATGTAAATCTAAAACATGCATGCTAGCAAAATTTTAAAATTATGCCAAGAGAAAATTAGATTAGCTAATAATCCAGCATTTCCTCATGAAAACAATGTATATAGAAAATATGTATGTTTACAATGCTAATTTTTTGCTATAGAATCAGCTGTTTGCAACATATTTGATTTCCTAGGACAGTAAGACCTGAAGGCATTTCCTGAGGTCATCATGTCCACTTTTCTGATTTAAGGCCTGCAACTACCCAAACTAAAGAATTAATCACACAGCCTGATTCTTATCTCACCAAGGGGAAAGACTAGCCTTGGGAATAACTGCTATGAAGCTTAAAAAGAACAACTCCGTATAGTAGATGTTCAAGTCCCTTATGGAAAATGGTGTAGTATTTGCATATAACCTATGCACACCCCCATACTTTAAATCATCCATAGATTACTTGTAATACCTTATACAGTATAAATGCTGTGTAAATAGTTGTAAATACAATGTAAATGCCAGGTATATAGTTGCCAGCACATAGCAAATTCAAGTTCTGCTTTTTGAAACATTCTGGATTTTTGTATGGAATATTTTCCATCTGTGGTCGGCTGAATCCATGGTTGTGGAACCTGCAGATATGAAGTACAGACTGTATAAGACAGAACATCAAAAAGCCAGCGGGACATGTATTCATAGGTCCTCAGTTGCTGAGCTTGTTCTGACATTACAATATTCTACAGTTGTTTGTGAATATTTCATTTAGAGAGTCCTTCCAAAGCCATAGATAATTTTTTTTTACAGGATCATTAGCTCTTGAAATAATAATGAGCATGGGAAAACCATTTGGTATGGAAGAAAATTTGAGGACTAGTGTTGTAAATTAATAGGTTGTTAGTACTATAACCTCTGGTCACTGCACAGAGAAGTCAAATGGGGGAGGGTGTAGGCACAGGACTCTGCATTTGGTACACATAGCCTTGCCTCAGTCTCTCCCATCTCTCTCCAACATGGAACAATTTTTTAAATAATAAAGGAATACAAAAATTCCAATCTTACACTCTGTTGCAACTGAATCAAATTACATATGGTTTCACATCAAAAGTTAAAGGTTAATGACTGATAGATTTTTAATAGCATAAAATATTTGGATTTCTTTCCTTCGAAAATGTACAGCATGAACTTGCTGACCCTGTATTTATCCCTTGATCAAAAGAGACTTCAAAGGCATTCTTCGTTTCTGAAATGCAGTCGCTCTACGGTTCAGGTATCGCCATGGTTTAATGTCTAAGAAATATGAAGTAGAAAGAGAAAGGAGAACTGGGGACTTTCTCTTGCCAATTGCCATAACTTTTTCCCTATCTTGTCAGATAGTGCCTGGGGCAAGCCTGCAGATAAAATGGCCCATGTTTTTTCTTCATCCTACAGATTTGTCTCCATGTCTTATCCCTGTTAGCAGCTCTCTTTTTCCTGGCTTTCCTACATTAATTATTTTTTTCCTGCTTTAGTTTAAAGGTATTTACATAGTGATTTCTAAAACAATTCTGTAAATGTTTTGCCAAAACTGAGTTTGGGAGGTTAAAACCATTCAAAAACTTTATATATATATATATATATATATATATATATATATATATATACATACATATATATATATATATATATATATATACAAAAAACTCTACTTATATATTTTTTTTTTTTTTTGCTGATAGCACAATTTTAAAGTATGTAATTTGACCTTTACAAAATACAGTGTAGCAAAGTTCAATTATAGGAGTTGGTGAAGTGATGTGCAAAGAAAGAGAGTAGGAGACAGTTTTGCACAAGGATCTGTGACTAAAAGAAATAGTTGGGAAGATAGGTGACTAACATTGACCCCTGTCTTGAACAATCATATTCTCATTTCTGTTGCCTCCCATAATGATTTCCCTTATGATTTCCTTTAGAGCTTCAAGTAGAGAATAGTTTATCTAGGTGGAGGAAATCAATGTATAAACAGATGACAGTTAAAAGGAAATCATGTCTGTTGTCTTATTAGAATTGTGGAAGACAATTAATTACCTCAGTGATACAGAAGTCTGTTTCATATATACCATCTGCACTACTGGGGGGAGAAAGTGACTTCAGAGAGCACACCAATACTGGGGACACAATGCTTAACATCTTTTCATGAAATTCGATTATTTTTCTCTAGCCCTTTTATTATCTGCTACAGTTTACAAACATATACACATGTGTGGATACATATATGTGTATATGCATAAATATACTTATATGTATGCACATATACACTCACAAAAGGCAACCATCACGGGCTAAATGATATGGATTGCACAAAACCATTATAAAGATATTTTACATTCCTGTTAAGATACTTCCAACTCCTGTTAATAGGTGAGATTTTGATGGGCAGGGAAGAATTGCACACACAAATATTAGAAACATTGACATTGATATTCTTCTATAATTTGAAACCATTTTCTAGAGCTAGAAAAATCTAAATTTGGATATGAAAATATATGAGAAAAATATTTATATGTTGAAGTCATAACCCCTAATACCTTAGGATATGACTGTATTGGAGTTTGGTCTTTAAAGAGGTAATTAAGATTAAATCAGATCCCTAGGCTGGGCCCTAATCCAACATGACTGGTGTCCATAGAAGAGATTGTGACACAGATACTCACAGAGGGAGGACCCTGTGAGATGCTGGGAAAAGATGACCATCTACAAGCCTAAGAGAGAAATTCTCAGTGGAAACCAGCTCTGCATATACCTTGATCTTGAACTTCTAGCTTCCAGAACTGTGACAAAATAGATTCCTATTGTTTAAGGCACTCAGTCTGTAGTACTTTGTTGTGGCAACTCTTGTAAGCGAATACATACAGAATATCAGATAAAACAAAAGAAAGGAAAAGACTGGCAATTACTCATGTAAATGAAACACATTTTCCTTGTCTATATTCAAGGACAAATGATACATTTAAAAAAATCACCCCAGTAAAAATGTCTTTAAAATACAAACATTAGACTACACTCAAATTTCCCTTTTCAACCTCTCTTTTATGACTTACTCTATTCAGAAAATAGTAACAATAATTGGTGCACTTCCCTTATTAAAGGAAAATAAATCTTTCCCATGCCATTTCCCTGCCATTAAGGCTCAGATGATGGGCTAAACTTGGGGTCTTTTCTAGAACTGGAAAAGTAGTATTTCTTAAAACTTCAGTGGAAATAATTTGTACAAAGACTTTCCTGATTGATTCCCCCTTCATTATAAATTTTCTTCTCCTAGTTCACTGTTCCCCCAAATGGGCTCTAACTCATTCCCTCGTTTCTGCTTGCTACTGCACAGATCACCCTTTATCAGAGCTTTCACTAGCAACAGCATTTAAAACCACCCTATCACAATCTATCCCTTTACCTGCCTTTTTCTCTATGCAAAGAATTTCTATAAAGGAAAATGTATTACCTTCTAACCTGTCTACATATATGTTTGTGTTTTTTTCCTGCACAGACACACATTTCAGGAGAGAAGGCCTTATTTTATTCATATCATATTTAATAATAGAGATTTGTTGAATGCTGTTGTTATTTTATGTTATTAAATTGAAAAGGAAAAGGCCTGTGACTTGTGATACTGACTCATTTTTCCCTGGATATTGCAAAGTCAAGATCTGTTTGGTCTTTGGTGAAATTAATATATATATTCCAGGCACCTCCAAAAAAGTTGGCATGGCTAAAACTCTTTCCATACGATTTTGCACTGATGCTTGGGGACTCCAGAGTCTGGGAATTTGGTGATTTGACTTTGAATTGCCTCATCTCAAAACCCATGCCCACCCCTCCTTCTAGGTCCCTGCCTGGTAAATGCTGTAGTTGTTGATTTGTCCTTTGTTCTAATGAACAGATATATTTCTTTGAAGTAATTGGAAGAAAGAAAAATCAAAAGCAAGGAAATCATGGACTCAGAAAAATATCCTAAACAGAAGATATGATTAAAATTACAAAGGAAGGCATAATTGAAATTAAATTTGTTTGAATTAGTATTACAATACAATATCTGATTTTATAATATTTAATATTCTAATATTAACATAATTTTATAATCTGATTTCCAGGATATTCAAAGGAATCTTCCTAAAAATCCATGTATGTTCCTGTACTTTCCTGCTTAAAATTCCTCAGTGAAACCCATTAGTCTTTTTAAAGACCACATTTGTAACATTCCCTTCAGGGACCTAGCTAGCAACTGCTTACTTAAAAATCCATGTTCTATCCTAACCAAAAGTTTGACCTTGGGCCTGTGAACTTGCTTTTTTCCCTATTTAGAATTTCCAAACTGCTTAGAATAGTAATGTACAATTGAACCTTTCAATTGAAGTCTCACACTAAAGCAGGGGCTGTGAAAATGAAAAGAGGGGAGCAAATCTGAGTTTCTCAAAGCCAGGTGATGTTTTTCAGCATGAATTTTGGCAAAATAATTCTATATCAGCACATCA
The DNA here is from genome assembly GCF_000442215.2 of Lipotes vexillifer. NCBI lineage: Eukaryota > Metazoa > Chordata > Mammalia > Artiodactyla > Lipotidae > Lipotes > Lipotes vexillifer. The sequence goes on along the minus strand of NW_006791129.1, from coordinate 791,560 downwards.
TTGCCCTGAGCCATCACTTGCATGGCATTTTTCAGTGAGAGGGTTTGAATGTTTCCAAGACACCTAATACTTTTAAAACAGAGATGACAAATGCATGCAATTGTCCTCCAGACACTTGTGCGCAGCAGTGTAAAATGTGAGGTAATCAAATCAGGAAACATAGACTTAAAGCAATTTCCTCAGGCTAATGGTCATGATGAAAGCAATATATTCCTGAATTCAACAATGTGCTCATGCATGATCTGGGAGCACCTGCATAGTTAGCTGAGTTATAGTTATCAAATTAGTGATCTGCTGCTGATTTGGACCAAAGATGGGGATGGTACTCCCTGAAGGGCGGCCTTACGAACCCCTAAGGCAGTGAAAACTCTAAATAAAACAAAACAATATAGTTTGCTTAAATCAAGTAGAATTTCATATTGTACATAAAGCCATGATTCTAACTTTCTACAGTATTATTTAAAGTGCTTATGAATTTAAATAGAAGTTTTTAATGTACATTTTAATTTTATTTCTGTCTTCAGAATTAAGCGGCAGGAACTGGAGAAGGGTAGATGAATGCCCAATTTTGCAGGAATTTAGGCTGTTTGCTGAGGACAGGTGAAGAATTAGGACAAGGCTAGTGTTTATGACATTTTGTTCACGGATATCAGTATCTTTGACACTAGATGCAGTACATTCCTAGAGTAAGTTCCCCCAGGAAGCCTTTACCTTATTTTCTTGCTAAGCTGAAGGTGGCTATGCTCTAAATAATTCCAAATGTGCTGAGATTTTAAAAGTGCATGGTTTTCAGCCCCAGATTTAAAAAGCCTGATGCAGTAGAATTCAGTACAGTTCTATTTCCACAGTATTCATATCTTATCTCGAATTAAACAATTTGACCAGCACAATTTATTGAAAAATCTGTTCACATTGCATTTTTTAACGTGTATGTTTTTAATTTGGCTTGCTTTGTTTAAAAGGGAAAATAATTCATTTACACTAAAAAGAGGAGATTATCCTAAAAATGTATGAGAATCTCTCAAAATTTTAGAGCAAAAGTGCATTGGGGCCTCGTGGGAAAATCCTTATGCCTGTCTCTCTTCTTCTGCCTGGGGCCACACAACCTGGATGCTCTGCTTCTCCACACTGTTTCACTTCATTCTCTCTGAAGACTGCCCAACTCCACTCACTCCTCACTCAGCTTTCAGAGGACTAGTCGTATTTCTCTCCCTAGATGGCAGTCTTAGCTCCTTGGTCTACCTACTCTTCTAGTTCCTCACAGTTTAACAACTGAGTTTCTACACCTCATTTCCAAAACCTCATTTCAGGGAATCCAACTGGCCTGACTTGAGCCAGATTTAATCAGCTCTGGGCAGAGTCTAGGGTCATCTGCTCCAGGGCAAGGGCCAAGCATGAAGGCATACATAGAAAGGACATGCTGGGGATCACTAAAATCCCTTTCACTAAAATTCTAATTTACCTTCATTGAATATATGTAAATTATGTGAGTACTTGTGAATAAAGCTTTCCTTAAAGGGTTGATGATGTTAGATGATAACTATTTATTGCTTTTTGTTAGTTGCAGTGTTTAGGAGGAACTTGATAGGAGTTCTATTACTTACAGGATCTGGATATAATTTATTAATTCAGTCAGCAAACATTTATTGATCATTTGCCATTTACCACACAATGAGACAGTAAGAATAAAACATGAATAGACAGAGGAGCAAGGTTCAGCA
>NW_006791129.1:786651-789450 GCF_000442215.2 Lipotes vexillifer | reverse complement strand
TTCAGCAGAGGCAGCAACCAGAGATCTTGCTGAAAAGTTAAGAGAGATGATGCCAGAATATCAACTCTTAGCTACCTGTTAGCTAGGGACAGTATTAATTTGAAAACTGTCCCTATAATGTCTGCAACTCTACATAAATGTTTACATATATTACATATAAGTTCCTTTTTCTTGTTAAAACTCATAGATTTTCAAAGGAGGATGTAAATACATATATTATTCAGTTATATTTTAGCTTGGTATCAACAATTTAAAAAATACCTGCTTAATAAACATCAGAATAAAAACAATGATCTGTAATTAAACATTTTTCTCTTCTATTTACCAAAATAACCTCAAATGATTTACTATAGCACAGTAGTTCTCAATACTCAATTCAAAAATACATAGGATAATAGGTTAATTTACTCTAATTCAGACAATTATAACCCATTTAATACATTAGCTATATTTGAATGACGTGCTAAATTGAATTTAAAATCACCACCAACAAACTTGCTGCTTCCTAGTGATAAAATGTTAGATAAGGTACTTTTTTGAATATTGTTTCAAATTTTATTCTGAGTTTATACTTAACGCATATTTTGACAAACATGGTAATTCATGTTTTTTTCTTAATATAGAATTCTCTTTAAAAGTGATATGTTAAAAAATTCACTATTGTCCCAATTGGTGGTTTTCCTTAGAAGAAAGTTTTAAATTTCATAAAAACAATTGCTGTCTGCTTAAGGGAGATTATCTGAGATGTAGTATGTGGCCTACTTTTACTAAGCAAAATCTATGTAGGCTAAGGTAATGTAGATTTTATTGCAGTTGGAATACTAATATAGTTATGAGAGTTAACTGAAAATTAAACCAATATTCCAAAACTTACTACTTTATCTTGAAATACTGTAAAATTTGATATTAATTTGTATACATTTCCTAAAATACAGACCTCAGGTTTTACTAGCAATGGACATGTCAACTGATTGATATATTTATGTTCAATTCAAACATTTATTGACCATTGAAAATAAACATAGGGGGAAAAAGACAAATATTTTATTTACTGGAGAAAATGAGGCTGTTTAAAGTATGGTAATGATTGACCATGATTGAGAGAATCACTTTTAAAATCTACCAGGTATAAATATTTCAATATCCATCATGGCTCATAAAGATTTTTAAACCATCACAGGTTACTGACATTAGATTACTAATTTAAAGATTTAAGTTTGAAAAGTTAACAGTCTGCAGTCTTAAAATAGTAACTCATGTTAAGAGTTTAAGATGATGTAATAGAAACCATAAAAATATTAAGCTACAGAAATGTTGCATCTCTGTGAAAAATACCATTTAAAACACATACAGTAGGATAAAGCTCAAAATGTTATATAGAGCAATAATAGCTTCAAAACCAACTGACATTTTAAGAAATATTATATTATACATATGATTTAGAATATAAAGCATTCATAGAATAAAAATATTGCATTTGAATTTGTTTGAATTTCAAATTAGAGAAGTTCAATCATTCTCTACTTAAACTCCATTCGAGTAGTTTGTTAATTTTTTTTAATGAAAAATAAGATACAAAAAACTTTGCTTATATCTATATGCGTTGCTAATTAACGACATAGTCATGACATGAGGCCACTGTTTATTAGTGGGCTTGTGCTGCCTTGTTCTGTGCTCTCCTTTACTCTCAATCATTGTGCAATTGTGACCCTTTTGGCCAAGGAAAAAATTGTATTGGTTGTTCTGAGAAAGGACAATGTTTCAAAGAAAAATAACCCATGACCTTAAAACTCTAAATGGAAAGAAAATTGGGCAGAATTTAATCAGTCACAGAGTTCAGAGGCTTTCTTTTTCTAAAATTGAACTTACTTTAATTATTTTCTTTAGTAGATTTATAGGAACATGTGAGTACTTCCTGATAATGCTGTACTGAATGATTTGCAAGAAGGAAAAAACTCTACACACAAAATAAAAGTGTTAGAGGGTCATGGAGTTTATAATCTATTGTGGCTGTTTCCATAGTGATTTCACAGAGAGAAATACTGTGTGCTACCCAGTATAACTCCTATAACACTTAGCGAGACACACCTTTAATGAAACTAGATTATTTTAATGGATCTCAGGCTGACCTACTTCGGCTGTTTTATGTAGGTTTCCTGCTCTTTGTATAGTAATTCACGACCAGAATCTTATTGAATGATGTTAAAACACTGTCCATTAATTCCTTGTCACTTTATGAATACCTCCAGAAGTTTAAACATATAACATTTGAACTTGGTTTCTGTAGTCATGCTACTTATATGGATCAAAAATGTACCCATTTATTTAATTAAGAATGTATCTGTATTGTACTTTCTTCACCCTTAGTTCAGGACTAGTGCAAGAGCAAGTGGGTTGTTTGATATGATCATAAGTCTGAACATTTAGTCACATTTATTATGGCCACATTTCAAACCTTATATATGAAAGTGAAGATACATCTCTGAAGTCTAACTACTGCAGCAATATTTCATCTTCTGTAGCACATCTGAGAAAAGGTTTAAGGATAAAGAGATCATTGTTGTTTATTATTGTATTGTGATTTTATATGTGTTTTCACTCAAATTTTACATCTCTGAAAGGTAATTACAAGTATTTGTACTAAGACTCCCATTCTGGATTGTAATAATATCTCCAGTTCTGTCAGAACAGTGTAAAGGTAAGGATACTAAAATGTATGCTAAGTTATTGTTATTCATAAGTTGAATCTGCAGAGCTGTAAGCAGCTCCTTGCCAGACACCTCCCTCAGCAGGAACCCC
>NW_006791129.1:784132-786635 GCF_000442215.2 Lipotes vexillifer | reverse complement strand
AGCAGGAACCCCTTCTCTTGTCACTTTGGCAAAGCTATATTGTAACTAAACCAGTTGCCTTTTAAACCAGGCACCCCCATGCTCTACCCATCTCTGGCCCAAGCACACCTTTCAAATCTTTTAATCACACAATACCTTGCCTAACTTGTCGGTTCTTTCTGTGGATCCAAGAAGTAGAAATAAAGAGCCAGTAATTAACAGATGACCAGATGATCTAGAGGAAGATCCCGAGGAGTCGACAAGCCTGCACCCAGTGGGGGATGGTGACGACCCTGACCCCCTATCTCAATGATTAACTGAGATTACTTCTCCGTTTCCGTTTAAAAACTCATAACCAAGCAGAATGTTTGGAGGTGTTTTTTGGGAGGACGCTGAGTCCACCATCTCCCCAGATTGTTGGCATTCTGATTAAAGGCACCTTTCTTTTGCTACCAACATTTGTATTGATTTTGTAAGTGGTGAGCAGCGGGACCCCCCAATTCAGTAACACAGCTAATGAGATCCATTTATAAAGAAATCATTTATTAAACATTGGGCTGAGCCGTGAATGATAAGGAAGCCGTCTCAAATATTTTGTAGAAGAGAGCACTTCACTCAGAGGCAGCAGGGCTAAGGAGGGAAAAGGTCTGGTGTCTTTGAAGGGCAGCAAACAGTAATACTGGATGAGAAGGAGCAGGGGCTGAAAAGTAGTTTGGATAAAAGCAGCAGCCACATCATGAACGGTCTTTCAGGTAACGAGAAACTATTAATACATTGCTGTAATTAGGATGAACTGCCACTGGATAAGTTGTAATTGTGTCTGGGGTTAGGGGAGGGGGTAATGATGATAAACGAGAAACAAAGAAATAAACCTCTAGAAATAATCCAGAATAAAAGATGAAAATGCCTAGAATCATCTTGGACATATTAAGGAGTGGTGAGATGTGGAGATGCTTTGGATTTATGAAAAAACACCTCCCAATGGTCTGGATGTGGGGTGCAGAAGAAAGAGAAGAATCAGTGATGACTTCTTGAATTTGAGACTGATGAATTCAACTGGTTAAAGGTTTTACTAGGACTTACCCTCGTCTCACCATATGCTAATTGGCTCAAGAATTCTATAAAAGTATCTTTATAATGATATCCTTCAGGATATCCTGTCATAAGTTTTAGCTACTGTATATTATCATCAGCTTTGAGAACAGGACCCTATGTGAGTAGATGGTGAGGTACAACAATCTTGCAAATAGTATCAAACATGCAAGATATGAAGATTCTGCACACAGTGTGATCATGAATTGAAGATACCCTTACAAATAAGTAAATAAAAATTGAAAATAAAAATATTGATTGCTCTAATTTTCAATCACCAGTTTATCTACAGTGCATATTTGAAGTTATAGGTTAGATTGCAGTTCTCATTGGCTTACTTTTTTCTTTTTCTTTCTGTTTTTTTCACCTTACTATAAAACCCTAACTTGTGATGTGAGCTTGTTGGGAATGGCATAATCTGGGGTTTTTTTGGTGGCTGTGCCATATAATTCTGAACATTTGAATCAATCCTGGACGCATAACTTAAGAAGTGATTTCCAATTGAAGACTACATTTATTAAAATATATAGAAATTGGGGCTTCCCTGGTGGTGCAGTGGTTGGGGGTCTGCCTGCCAGTGCAGGGGGCACGGGTTCGTGCCCCAGTCCGGGAGGGTCCCGCGTGCCGCGGAGCGGCTGGGCCTGTGAGCCGTGGCCGCTGGGCCTGCGCGTCCGGAGCCTGTGCTCCGCAATGGGAAAGGCCGCGGCAGTGGGAGGCCCGCGTACCGCAAAAAAACAAACAAACAAACAAACAAACAAACAAAATATATATATAGAAATATATACTATAAAATAAAATATATAGTTCATCAAATTTTTAAATCTTTTAAGCAGTGATGCTCAATGCATCATGTTGTAACTTTGAAATTATACATTTAACATTTAATGAAAAAAAGATTCCCTTTTGTAATCCTTGCTTTTATTTACGTCTTTTCTCTTCGTTCAAATTTTTTCCTTGATCAATCATGTAAGTTCACTGATGTAAAAGTTATTACAAATGATATTGAAATGAAGTGAAAAGGATATATGGAAAGTGAAGGCAGTTAAAGTAGACTAATCTCTTATAAATATTTACTATAAAATCAATAAGAAAGGCCTGGTGATGGCAAAAGAATGAAGTGAGAGAGGCTGTTTGTTCCTTTTTTGATTTCTTGAGGTTTGGCTTTGATTAGGTTGGGTGATTTTAAAGCATATTTGTATGTGCAATTGCATATTGCTCTAGATTATCCAGAAAAGAGTAAAAATAACTGAAAGCGATGAGAGGAAGTAAAACTAGAATAATTATGAATGAACTGGAATTTGAAAAGAGAGGTATATGTCTCAATTTATTAAAGTGAAAAAGGTGATGTATGAACAAATTAAATTTGTGGATTTGGTAGTAACAAACTAAAAAGATTTAACTGAAATTTAAGGAAAGGAGAGAGAGATAAAGG
>NW_006791129.1:777499-784110 GCF_000442215.2 Lipotes vexillifer | reverse complement strand
TTAGTAGTTAAGAGAGAGAAAACAGAAATTTTAAAATTGTAGAGGCAGGCAAAGTAGGTTTGTTGCAGTGATGAGACTTTAATTTTCAATAAAAACATTTGCTCATTTGAATGATTTTGTTTTGTATAAACACACAAATGGGAGGGAGTATACTTGATTATATGCATTATTGAAAATTTTAGGATGAAATGATGGTTTCCACTTTTGATTTTTTTTCCATCTCTAAAAATGTACAACCTTATTAAACCTAAATGAAAATGTCCAAAGGAGAATAGGGCTTTTCCCCAGTATAATTTCCCATGTTAATTAATTTATTTTTTTTATTGAAGTATAGTTGATTTATAAGGCTTCCAGTTTAGGTCATAATATAGTATACATTATTGGACTTGCCCTCCCACTAATGTACATATGATTAGAGTTCCAAAAATGTGACTAGAGAAACAGTAGGGCAGAAAAAAATTGAAGAAATAATGATAAGAATTGCTACAAATGTGGTGAAACTGTCAACATATATATACAAGAAATGCAACAAATCCTAAGCATAATACAGAAAAGAAATATGAAATATAGGCTCATCATAGTAAAATTACTAAAAATCAGTGGTAAAGAGGAAGTATTAAAAGAAGCTAGAGAAAAAACACATTATATGCCAATGATCAACTACACAAATGACATCTGACTACTCATAAGAAGCAATAAAGTTTGGAAAACATTGAAATCACATCTTTAAATTGCTGAAAGGAGAAAATAGTTGTTAACAAGATTTCTATATTTGATACAAATATTCACTGAAGAAGGCATGACAAAGATGCTTCCTGATAAAGAAAAACTGAGATCGTACTTTTCCAATAGACCTGGTCTAAAAAAATGTGAATAAAGTGTCAGGCTGACAGGAAATTATATCTGATCTACACTAAAGAATGAAGAACACCAACAGTAAATACATGATTAAACAACTCTATGTTTTTTCTTGTTTTAACTTCTTTAAAAGTAAAACACATAGATTAAAAATGTCTATGGAGTGTCAATTTTATGATGAATGCTAGATTCTAAACAAACTGCAGAAGGCTTATATACAATAAATGATATGTTAAATTGATCAGAAGTTATGAAAAAGTTTGAAAAATATAGTGGGTTGCTCAAATAATTAGTCTGTAAAAAAGAACTAGAATACAGACATCTATAATTTTGAAGATTTGCAATTTTTTATGGTTATTAATTCCTACTTTATAACTGTTTGTGTTGATGGTTGAGTTGAGTTTTAAAAAAAAAGCATCTGACAGAATAGAAGCACATTTTCTGATGCATAGTAAAGTAATTCCAGTCCTTTCTGGTCAAAGTGTGGGTAGCTGGGAGGGGGCAGAAGGAGGAGTGATCACGAGGAATAGAAGAAGCCCAATACACTGTCCCCCATGAGTCCCACCAATTACAGATTCTAGCTGGAGACGCAAAGAGGAAATTGATGCTTCTCAATGAAGAGTGGAGTTTTCATTAATATATTGAAGTGTAATTTAAGATGCTGAAGTGAAGCTGGGCTTGATGAATGAAATGATCACAGGACTATCTATTAAATACAAGCTACCAGAGAAGCCTTGGGCTTTGCCAGAGTTTTCACTTTGTTACAAGAAAACTCCTGTGTTCAACCTGTAAATATTAAAGAGAATGTGTGGGAGAGAAATAAAAATTGTATTTATATTATATACCCCCATATTGTCCTCATTCAAAACACAAATTATATCCCATTAATGCATTTTCGCTACAAATTCCATATAGCCAGAAGCATTCCTTGAGTATATTGGCAGTCTCCCACAATTAATTATAGATACAGATACCATACACAGTTATAGGCTGTTCATTTTTAGAATAATGCAATAATGCCTTTCTTGGGTTTATACAGGTTTCCCAGTGAAAACAGAAAGTGTTCAGGTTTTATAATCAAAACATTAGGGTGAATTGTCTAAAGCACAGTTTACTCATATGCAAACAGAATGACAGTAATTACCTTGTAGGGCTGCTATGAGGTTTGTATAATTAATCCAAAAGAATGAATACACCTTGATAATTTAATATACACTGTAGTCATTGTATTGCTCTAATTAATCTCAGAATCAACATTCTCTAAATCACTGCCTTGAATTGCTTAAGTAGATACATATGGATAAAATAATATAAAATGACCTTCAATGTTTTTTCATGTTCAAATTTTGCTTAATTACTGAGACTTTTAATTTGACTAATCAAAAAAAGGGAAATTTTAGAATGTGAGAATATAGATTATTAAATATTAAATAATTATATAAATTGCATGATATAACATATTTTTAAAATTGTGAATTTACTAAGTAAAGTGTATTTTAATCTAAATCCATGGGGATATTTAGAAAAGATAAATACAAGGCTGAACAAAAAATTTAAAACAACTTATTGAGGCAAAATCCACATAACATAATAGTCACCATTTTAAAGTGAACAATTCCATGGGGGAGGTGGGGCCAAGATGGCAGAGCAGGGAGACTCTGAGCTCACCTCTTCCCAAAAGCACTGCAAAATTACAACTATTTATAGAGCAACTGTCGATGAGAACAACCTGAAGTCTAGCAGTAAAGATTTTCCACAACTAAAGAAATAAGGATGGAACTGCAACAAGACAGGTAGGAGAAGCAGAGATGTGGTAGAGTTAAGATCCACACCCTTGAGTAGGTAATCCACAAATGGAAAGATAATCACAATGGCAGATGTTCTTCCCAAGGAGCCAGGGGTCCAAGCCCCACATTGGGTTTTCCAGCCTGGAGATCCTGCCTCAGAATCATGAGCTCCAAGAACATCTGGCTTTGAAGACAGTGGGGCTGGTGTACTGGAGAAAAGAAGGGTTACAGGAAACAGATAGCTCTTAAAGGGCACGAACAAAATATCACATGCTCCAAGACCCAGCACAGAGACAGTAATTTGAGAAAAGCCTGGGTCAGACACACTTGCTGATCTTGCAGAGCCTCCTGGAGAGGCAAGAAGCAAGTGGGAATACCCTGGGTGACACAGATGCTGGCAGCAGCCACTTTTGGAAACTTGTTCTACAATGAGGACACTGGTTAAGGCAAATGCCATTTTAGAGTCCTCCCTCTAGTCTATTAGTACTGGCACTTACCTGCTCACTAGTCTGTCAGCACAAGTCCCAAGACCCCTCCCATGCTGAGCACACAGCTGTGTGGGGACTCAGCCTCACCCACCAGTGAGCAAATACCAGCCTCTGAACCCACAGGTCCTGAAACCAGCCTCCTCAGTACCCATTGTTGCCCACCAGTGGACTGGCACAAGCCTGGACCTCCCTTGGTCCTTGGTCATGCACTGTAACATGCTGGGACCTGACTCTGACCAACAAAAGAATGGCAGCCTCCACAAGAGACAGGGTCTGGAAGCCAACTGGGCCAGGGGCCAGTCCCATCTACAAATGTACTCACAGCCATTGGCTTCATCACAATGGAAGGGCACATTTAGCCCTCATAGGGGGCAATGCTAGAGCATACAGATCTGGTGACCAGGGCCAAGTATGCTGCTGGGCTCCATAGGACGTCTCCTACATAAGGCCACTTCTCCTAGAACTGGAAATATAACCAACTTACCTAATACATGAAAATAAAAATACAGAATTAGAATGAGATGGCAGAGGAATATGTTTTAAACAAAGGAACAAGATAAAACCCCAGAAAAGAAATAAGTGAAGTAAAGATAAGCTATCTGCTCAATAAAAAGTTCAAGGTAATGATCATAAAGATGTTTAACAAATTCAGGAGAGGAATGAGTGATCACAGCTATAAGATTAACAAAGAGTTAGAAAATGTAAAGAATATCCAAACAGAGCTGAAGAATACAAGAACTAAAACAAAACATACAGTAGAAGAAATCAACAGTAGTTTAGATAATACAGAGAAATGGATCTGAACTGGAAGACAGAGCAATGGAAATCACCCAAGCTGAACAGAAAAACGGGAAAAATAATAAAATAAATGAAGACAGTTTAAGAGACTCTGGACATATCAGAGAAATTAAGAAAACAATCCCATTTAAAATTATATCTAAAGGAATAAATTGCCTAGGAATAAATCTAACTAAGGAGGCAAAAGACCTGTACTAGGAAAACTATAAGACCCTGATGAAAGGAAATGAAGATGAAACAAACAAATGGAAAGATACACCATTCTCATGATTGGAAGAATTAATATTGTTAAAATGACTATACTACCCAGTGCAATCTACAGATTCAATATAATCCCTATCAGAATTGCAATGGCATTTTTCACAAAACAAGAAATCATAATTCTAAAATTCATGTGGAAACACAAAAGACCTCGAGTAGCCAAAACAATACTGAGAAAGAAAATCAAAGCTGTAGGTATCATTTTTCCTTATTTCAAATTATTCTACAAAGCTACAATCATCAAAATAGTGTTACTGGCACAAAACAGACACAAAGATCAATGGAACAGAATAGAGAGTCCAGAAATACACTGATATTTATATGGTCAGTTAATCTATGCAAAAGGAGGAAAGAACACACACTGGGGAAAAGACAGCCTCTTTAATAAATGATCTTAGGAAAACTGAACAGCTACATGCAAAGGAGTCAATCTGGACTACTTCCACACACCACACACAAAAATAAACTCAAAATTGATTAAAGACTTAAGTGTAAAACCTGAAATCATAAAACTCTTAGAAGAAAACATAGACAGTGAACTCTCTGACATTTGTCTTAATATTTTTTTGTATCTGTTCCTCAGGCAAGGGCAACAAAAGCAAAAATAAGCAAATAGAACTAATCAAACTAAAAAGCTTTTTCACAGTGAAGGAATCTATCAACAAAATGAAAAAGCATTCTACTGAATAGGAGAAGATATTGCAAACAATACATCTAGTAAGGGGTTAATATCCAAAATATACAAAGAACTCATACAACTCAATATCAAAAAAGAAACAACCTGGGGCTTCCCTGGTGGCGCAGTGGTTGAGAGTCTGCCTGCCGATGCAGGGGACACGGGTTCGTGCCCCGGTCCGGGAAGATCCCACATGCTGCAGAGCGGCTGGTCCCCTGAGCCATGGCCACTGTGCTTGCGCGTCCAGAGCCTGTGCTCCGCAATGGGAGAGGCCACAACAGTAAGAGGCCCGCGTACTTGCAGAAAAAAAAAAAAAAAAAGAAAAGAAAGAAAAAACCTGATTAAAAAATTTGCAGAGGATCTGAATAGACATTCTTCCAAAGAAGACATACAGATGACCACAGCACGTGAAAAGATGCTCAACATCACTAATCATCAGTGAAATGCAAATCAAAACCACAATGAGATATCACATCATACCTGTCAGAATGGTGATTATCTGAAAGTCAACAAGTAACAATTGTTGGCCTGGATGTGGAGAAAAGGGAAACCTCATGCACTGTTGGTGGGAATTTAAATCCATGTAGCTTCTATGGAACAGAGTTGAAGGTTCCCCAGAATATTAAAAATAGAACTACCATATGATCCAGCAATTCTACTTCTGGGTATTTTTCCAAAGGAAACAAAAACACTAATTAGAAAAGACATATGCCCCTGACCAATATTCATTGCAGCATTATCTACAATAGCCAATAAATGGAAGCAAACTAGACTGTGTCTACGCATAGATGAATGGATAAAGAATAAGGATAGATGAATGGATAAGAATATTACTCAGCAATAAAAAAGAATGAAAACTTTCCATTTATTACAGCATGGATGGACCAAGAGGTTAATATGCTAAGTGAAATATCAGACAGAGAAAGACAAATACCATATTTCGCTTATGTGTGAAATCTAAAAAAAAGGCAAATGAACAAACATAACAAAACAGAAACAGACTCATATATGCAGAGAACAAACAGTAGTTGCCAGAAGGGAGTGGGATAGAAGAATAAAAAGAAAAAAAAAAGTGAGGTAGTGAATGCTAATTAGTTTGATTTTGGTGATCATTTCAGAATATATATTTACATAAAACTATCACATTGTACACCTTAAATATTTGTCAGTCATACCTCAATAAAGCTGCAAAAAGGAAAAAAATACTTATCTCATGGCTTTTAGTTCATCCACAATATTGTGCAACCACCACCCTATATGTACTTAGAAAGTATTTCTCACAATATTTTGATTTATTTGAAACACACAGTAGTCTATTTTCAATACTATCATTTTAGAATTTAAATAACAAGGAGAAAATTATGTTAAAATCATCACTGATTAAGATATGTTTCATAAATTTTTATTCTATTGATTATCATTTCTCATTAATATGTAGTAGCAAAAACTTTTTAAATTTGAAAGTAATTATATGCAATCAGTCAATTTAAGGAAGTATGTTTTCTCATGAAAAATACTTAAACATTAAATAAAAAATGAATTTAGAACTGAATCACTTGCACGTTATATCAACAGTATAGAAATATTAGCATTTACTTCAAATTTAAGATCAAATTCAATCATCAATATATTTACTCTAAAATATGGCATAGGAAGTTTTATTTCCAATGCATTTTGATCTCTATGACTTTTTGCTGCCTGTGCAATGTATGATTATATTCTTTTTTTTTTTTTTTTTTTTTT
>NW_006791129.1:740280-777443 GCF_000442215.2 Lipotes vexillifer | reverse complement strand
TTTTTTGCGGTATGCGGGCCTCTCACTGTTGTGGCCTCTCCCGTTGCGGAGCACAGGCTCCAGACGTGCAGGCTCAGCGGCCATGGTTCATGGGCCCAGCCACTCCGCGGCATGTGGGATCTTCCCGGACCGGGGCACGAACCGGTGTCCCCTGCATCAGCAGGCGGACTCTCAACCACTGCGCCACCAGGGAAGCCCGTGATTACATTCTTGATACATTTTATCTTTCAGTATCTGAGGAATTTGCCTATGGGAAATCAAATGTAGGGGGAGGGTGTCCAGGGATATTTGCTTTTGTAGGATAAAGTAGGTAGACAATGACTTGAGTACATTGATTATAAATTTGTAAGAAAGGAGTTAAGAAATAAAAACAAAGTGGGGGTTAAAGGCTTTTGTTGGTGGTAGGTATCTTTGCTCTGGAAGTTGACGTTTTCTGGCATTGGGTACAGGATGATATGGTTGGTTCATTATGATTATGTGCTTTGTTTCCATTGTTGTTGTTGTTGTTAGATGTGATAAAAAGATTATGGACAAAGGGAGAAAAGATAATACAAACTAGGAGAAAAAATAGGGTCTCTGGATAGCAAGAATGTTATAGACTTGGAAAATGAACTAAGGGCAACTGAAGGGATAGGAAAAATTGACTAAATTCTAGGTGGTTTGTAACCAAACATACATTATACAACTTCTATATAATTTAAGAAGTGGAGTTATAATTCAAGGAATGGATAAAACTAAAACAGGACTTGAAGGTGAGTCCCTCTTTTGCTGTATACAAGTATCTTAAACTAGGGCATCCTCCAGATGAGAAAAATATATATATTAAAAGAGTATCAGGACTCCAAGTCAGCACACTGCATAGCATACACTTTTAGATTATAGTGTATTAAATATGGGAATACATTCTAAAATTAAGGACAGCTATAGAAAAACTCACTATAAATAGTTGAAAAACTGTTCTAGTAACTTGCAATGTTAACTGCTGAATAAAGGACATTTTAAAATTTAATCTACATTTGCACACTTAGCACACCTCCTAGGAATAATAATGGCAATTGTTATATTATTTAAACAAAACTGAAGATAATTTTAATTTATTATAATCAAACCAAGTGTTGCTGCTGTTCAAGCTTTATTATGTAACTGGTTATTCATTATGCATTTTCTTATTCTGTAGAATAAAAGAAAGCACTCTTTGGGTGAATGAATTTTGCTTAGAGACACCAATTTCATTCTGCAGCAAAATTAAACTCTGCCAACACAGCAAAATCTGTGTTTTCTATTGCTGGTCTAACTTTGATTTCACCAAAGTTCTTGTGACTTAAAAATGCTTTAAATGTTATTTAATTATTTGAGATTTTTTTAAATAGTAGAGGTATATTTGTTTTGCTGACATGAATAAAACCATGTCCTAAATAATATTTTTAGAAAATTGCTTTTATCATTTGACATGACCATGGTAAATTTCTAAGAGTACACTTAAAAATCTTCCTTGCTCATATTTAATGATATTATAGTATTTTACTTATTTATATTGCTTCACTTAATTTTAATAAGTTATTCCTTATATGATATCTTATCTATATAAGTACACACACACATGTATACATATGCCTCGCTCACACACTAACATGCTCAGCGATGGATCAGAAAGGAGAATAACTACCTCAAATTTTGGATAGAAGTAGTCTGTAAAACTGTCTGGGTCTGGATTCCTTTATGGTGGTCATCCTTGTAAATCTTTCCAGTTTATTTTCATTTAAACAGACTGTTCAAGTTTTCTAAATCTTTATGAGTCACACTTTGCAATTTATATTTTGATAGAAAAAAATGCCCTCCATTGAATATACTTGTTGGGATACAGTTTGGATTTTGTCTTTAAATTCCATTTATCTAGTTTAGTGTTTACAGCCCTGTTGTTTTACTTTGAACATTTTGTTTCATTGCAAAATCTTTTAATTTAAATTGTTCGAAGATAATTCATTATGTAGGTTATCAAAATACTTCGGTATACATGTTTAAAAATAAAGTTAAACTAAAAAAAATTTTAAAATTTCCTGCCACTTGGAGCCTATGCTCTGACAACAAAAGATGGAAAATAAAAATCAGGTAAAACAGTAAATATATATTTTGTGGTTCATGTATACATATATTTACTTTTTTACCAGAAAGTTTTAGGGGAAAAAAATCAGAGCAATTACTTATAAGAAAAACTGGATAGTCATTTCTAAAACCATGGTGAGTACATATTATGTTGTTTATAAATTATGCCTAAACTAATTTGTATAAAAGTGTTCTAACCCCAAAGAGTGGGGTTCTATTATTCTCATTCTCATTTTGTTACTATCCTTTGTTGGTTCTAAACTTCTGGGTGTTCCCAGAAGGTATCTCAGTGTACCTTTAGATATAGAAACTTAAAAAGCAAAAAATGAAGTTATGTTATTGATGTCATCTGATTGGGCTAAAGCCGGGCATTTATCCACCTGCATTCCCAGTAGCATTGCTTTGACCTAATGACTATCTTTTCTCCTTTATTCCTGACCAAGTATCTCAAAATTCTATAGTCCAATGATCTTCCTTATTTGTCTCCCTCAGTATATTCTAGCTCCATCCAAACACTTGCCTCACAATAGCTAGAATTATCTCTTTATATACCCTTTGTCCCATAAACACTCGTAAAATGCTACCAAAAGCCCTCTTAGACTTTCTTAAATCTCCTGATTTAGAGACCAGAATCTTGAAAGTGACCAACCAGGATCTGAGTAATAGTTTCCTTTTCAGCATCTCAAGCTTTATCTCACGATTCTTTTCCTCTCTTTCTTCAATTTTATCAAGTGTTCCTTTCCAAATCCTTTGTACTTGCTGTTGCCCCTGCCTAGAATGTGTTTGCCTTCCCCTCCCTGCATTCTCCCATTATAACTTTTCAAACCATTGAAGTTTTCTTCCTAGCATTTACTGTATTAAATAATTATACATTGTATGTATGATTATTTGATTAATGCCTTTCTTCTACTAGACCATAAGCTCTTTGAGGGCAGAGACCTAATTCCTCTTCATCATAACATAGCAGTTTTGTCACATCACAGCAGCCACTCATAAATTTTTGAGGAATGAATAAATGACCTACTTGAAACTTCTAATTTGTTCACATCACTTTCTCTCCTCTTGTAAGCCTTTTCTTGTCTTTACTTAGCTTCTTATCTAGTAGACTTTTTGAACGTTTACTGTAATTAGTTCCAAATTTCTCAAATCCTTCCCTCCATCATGTTTTTCTGCCCAGTCTTCAGGGAACCTACCTGCCTGCTCTATTCCTGCACATGTCCTGTAAGGCTTTCTTAGAGAAAAAACACAAGCCAGGCAGTTTAGCAAGACTATAAATTCAGCATCACCTACCTCAAGAGTTGCTGCAAGCCTATTGCTTCCCTTTATGGGGATTGCTCTCTCGTGCTGTATTGGAATGACGGTCGCTACATGGTTATTGCCTGGACTTCTACTCAACTCCTGGGGTCTAACACATAAAGAATAAAAACAGGATTCACCAGTAAACTGAGAAGATCAGAAAATCTCAATATTTCTCATCACAGGGTTCTCTGGTAAGCTGAGTGGAAAACTGAGTCCAGTGAGACTCTTCCTTCTTACTAGCTGAGCTGGAGACAGTAGGACGTGTAGCACTGGAGTTGCCTGATTCATCCTCTCCTACCCCCATCACAGGAGGGAAAGCAGAAACAAGGAGAGGAAGGAAGAACGGCTTTCCTCCCCACTGGTGCTCCTTATTCTCACCCTTCTCTGCCCCATAGTGAGAACTTAAGTCCAGTACATCATTCTGCCACGCAACTTTCTGTATGACCTTTATTATCAAACACAGTGCTGTATGCTTGCAAACCTTTTTGAATGTTAGTCTTTAATAAATTAAATTTCCTAAAGGGTGAAATACCTTTTTTTCATGATCACTTTTTGATGTGTTCTTCATCTATTAAAAAAATTAAAATCCTGAGTACATGGCTTTGCTGAGTAAAATATAAATAAAATACTAATTTGAAAAAAAAAAGTAAATATATACTATGTGAGGGAATGACAATATATACTGAGAAAATAGCTTGAAAGAGAAAAAACAAAACAAAACAATACTCTTGAGGGTAGGTTGCAACCTTAAATAGTGTGGTCAGGGAAGACCTCAGTGAACTGTGTAGATATTAGCTGAAATTTTTCATAGTAGTATTCCTAGCACAAAAATTGGAGTCTAGGATTAGACCAATAATGATACTCTACATTTATGTTAGTTAAATAACTGTGCTAATAGAAACAGTTCATTAATAATTTTTCTTTATAATAAGAAATAGTACCTTTATTTCTCAAATTTTGGCATCCTGTAACTTTGCTTTAATAAGATTGTGTAATAACATAGTAACACTAATTAAATATAAAACTTATAGTAATAATACACATAATGCATTATTAACCAATACAGAGAAAACTAAGAAATGTGTAATGAGTTTTTAAATGCTAATTTATCAAAATGATTACAGGTGATGACAAGTAAATAGTGGAAAGAAGCAAGAGAAAAAATATTTCAGGTCTGAAACTAAACATAAAACGCTGTGCTTAAATTAAACAAAAACTAATTCAGATATTCCATTTCTTCTGCATAGTTTCTCCTGGACTTACTATAATTTTGAAGACAATTATCACCTCTACTTTTACCAAGTTCTTCTATAAACAAAGTCCTGAAACATTATTCTTAATGTTATGTTTATGCTGATGTTTGTACACTTGTTAAATATTTTGGTTGGTTACACTGAATAAGCATTTAATGATATAAAAATGATCTAGAGAAGTAGTTTATTTTCCTGAAAGCTGCACTGAATATAAACCATTCTGATGACTATGACACTTCTTTTTTTTTTGCAGTACGTGGGCCTCTCAGTGTTGTGGCCTCTCCCGTTGCCGAGCACAGGCTCCGGACGCGCAGGCTTAGCGGCCATGGCTCACAGGCCCAGCCACTCCGCAGCATGTGGGATCTTCCCAGACCGGGGCACGAACCCGTGTCCCCTGCATCAGCAGGCGGACTCTCAACCACTGCGCCACCAGGGAAGCCCGACACTTCTTTTAAAGAAAGAGGAATCCAGCATGTTAAAGTGAATGAATCTGCAAAAATTTTTATCACAGAAACCAAATGTTTAGTTTTCAAAAGCCACAACAGAATACAGGCATAGGAAAATCCATTGTGAACTAGCAACTCAATTTTGAAAATTTTACTAATCAAGTACTAATCAAGTACATTAAATATATATTTAGAAAACTGATGTTGAAATGCATGTTAACTGCATTTCAATATAAACAAATATTAAACCATTATGTTGTGCATCTGAAACTACTGTAATATGTCAATTATACTGCAATTAAAAAGAAAAAAGAAAATTGATAATTTAATGATTTTCTCAAATTTCTATTAAATGTATAAAATAATGCATGCATTTCCCTAAGCATTATGCTATATAAAATGTCAATTTTACTAATTATATTTCAAAGAAGTACAAATCAAAATTAAAAATTCATTTAGAAACATGTTTATTTTAATAAGATATATCTTTGAAACTTAAATAAATGAGTTTAATATAATAATCAATATATTTAAGCATTTGTCTATTTTTTAGGGGAAAAACATCCCCATTCTCCAACATATCCAGACTTCTCCCAAGGGGATTATTGAGAAATATTCTGATTAATTTAATTTTAGGTGATTTTTTTATTCTTACAGATTTTTTAAATTGAAATTTGTAGTTTCACATAATAGTAAATTTACAGTTAATGGAAAAAAGCAATTCAGAAACTAATTCTGTGCACCTTTACAGTTTCCCCTAATAGTAACTTCTTGCAAATCTGTAACACAATATCACAACCGGGAAGTTTACATTAATACAATAAAGAGGGAGAACATTTTCATCACCACTAGGGCCCCTCACGCTGCGCTTTTATAATCACACCCACTTCCTTTCCACCCAACGCTTAATCCCACCCACCTCACTTAATCCCTGACAACCACTAATCTGTCCTCTATTTCTGTAATTAGGTTGTTTCAGGAATTCATATAAATGGAATCATGGAGGATGTAGCCTTTTGGGGTTGGATTTTTTTCACTTAGCCTAATTATCTGGAGATTCATGCAGATTGTGGTGTGTATGAACAATGTGTTCCTTTTTATTGCTGAGTAATATTCAGTGTTAGGTTATGTGCCTGAATTGCTTTCGTCATTTACCTGTTGAGACTATTTGGATTGTTTCCAGTTTTGGGCTATTTCAGATGAAACTGCTGTAAATGTTTTTGTAATTTTTTTGTTAACTTAAGTCTTTGTTTCTATGCAATAAAGACCCAGGATTTCAATTACTAGGTCATGTGTTAGCTGCAGGATCAGTCTTTTCAGAAACTGCCAAAGTGGTTTCCAAAGTGTTTGTGCCATTTTACATTCCCACCAGCAATATTTTAAGTGATACTCATGAACAGTTAGTGGTATCAATTTTTTTTTCAGCCGTTCTGATACATGTGTTTTGGTATCTGTGATTTTAATTTGCATTTCTCTAATGGCTAATGATATTGAATATCTTTTAATGTACTTATTTGTCATCTGTATACTTTCTGTGAAATGTTGCTTCTTTTCTTTGTCCATCTTGTAGTTGAATTGTATAGTTTGTTAAATTTTACTTTCAATTTTGAGAGTTATTATCTCCTAAATGCTAGGCCTTTGTTGTATATGCTGTGTGCCAATATTTTCTCCCAATCTGTATCTTTTCTATTCATTCTCTTAACAGGGTCTTTCACAGAGGAAAAGTTATTTTGATGAAGCATGATTTATCAGATTTTTTCTTTTATGGATCAGGCTTTCGGTATCAAGTCTAAGAGCTCTTTGTTGAACCCTAAATTTGTTCTTTTTTTTTTTTGTCTAAAAAAGTTTCATAGTTTGACATTTTACACTTAACTCTGTGATCTATCAGGAGTTAATTGTTGTACAAGACAAGAGGCTTACGTTGAGGTTCATTTATTTATTTATTTTTTACCTATAGATGTTCAATTGCTCCGTCACCTCTTGAAAAGATTTAAAAGTCTATCTTTCATTAGGAATATTTTTGAAGGTCTATTTCCTATTTGGTTCCTTTAATCTATGTGTCTATCCCTCTCACATTATCAGAGTCTTGATTACTGTAGCTATATAGTAAGTCTTGAAAACAGGTAAAGTGATTCCTTACACTTAATTTTTATCAAAACTTTCTTAGCTAATCTAGTTCCTTAGCATTTCTATTAAAAAATAGTATAATCTGTCTCTGTTCACAAAAACTCTTGGGAATTTTGATAGAAATTCCCTGTGATGATTAATTTTATGGCGAACTTGATATATATCTGTGTTATGTCTGTGTATTGTGTATATCATATACATATACATACCTTATAATAGTCTAAAAATGAATAAAAAATCATTTCAATTACAATTTAAAGAAAACTATGATTTTAAAATGTTTTATCTAAGATCACATAACTAGATATTGGCAGAACTGGGGCTGAACTCTAGATCTCTTTTATGTAAAAGTGCATGTGCTTAATTTCTATATTTGCCTGTCTAAAATATATCCCATACTGTTTCCTTGAGGTGGACATGATCTCATATGTGGTTGGCTGAATAACGTCTACCCGCCAAAGATCTCTGTAACCCATTAAATGTATTACCTTATATGGTAAAGGGGACTTATATGTGTGATTAAATTAAAGATCTTGAGAAGGGGATTACCCTGTTTTATCTGAATTGTTCCAATGTAATCAATCACAAGGGTCACAAGGAAGGCGGAGGATGAGCATCAGGGACTATGTAAGCAGTGAGGCAGAAGTCAGAGAGGAGAGCGCATACCACACTGAAGGCTTTGAATGTTGAGGATGAAGCCAGTAGCCAAGGAATGTAGGTGGCTGCTTGAAGCAGAAAAAGACCACTGTTCTCCCCTGGAGCCTCCAGAATGAAGACAGACCTGCAGACACTGATTTTAGTCCAGTTAGTCAGACTTTGCACTTCTGACTTCCAGAACTTTAAGATAATAATTTTTGTTGTTTTAAGCCAGTATGTTGGTGGCAATTTATTACAGCAGCAATGAGAAACTAATATAACATGGTGGCCCTCTTTTCTAGTACATGAAGTTCAGCTTTCTTGGACTAGCATCCAAATGCCAACACACTCTAGTATCATATGTATATGATGTTTTATCTTCTATAAAATGTTTTCAGTGATGCCTTCTATTCTAAGCCAGATTAAATATTCACTATTTCTTGAACTTTTTCTCAGTGGAGTCTTTGCTTACATTCATCCTTTACCTTACCGACAGCCCCATCTCTGTTTCATAATCATTCATCGAAGTCCCAGTTTAATTTATTTATTTTTCCTTCCTTAGGTTTATTTTATTTAAAAAAATTTTTTTAGTTTATATTGGAGTATAGCTGATTAACGATGTTGTGTTAGTTTCAGGTGTATATATATACTACTATATTTAAAATAGATAACCAACAAGGATCTACAGTATAGCACAGGGAACTCTGCTCAATATTCTGTAACAACCTAAATGGGAAAAGAATTTGAAAAAGAATAGATACATGTATATGTATAACTGAATCACTTTGCTGTACACCTGAAACTATACTGGTTTAATTTATAATTCACACTGATTTTTTTTAAACACCCTGATGTTTTTATTTAATTTTTATTGATGTTATCTGTTTTCCCTGTTCCAGTAATGAGTCTCATCACCCAGTTGCTTAGGCATCTGCTATAAATGGTTTTCTAGTAAAGTCTTCTATGAACTTCTTGCATCCCACTCTCAACTCAATATAAGATGAATTGAAAATGTTTGAGAGAAGTCTTTTTCCTAGTTTAGCTTTTAAGAACTTCAGCAATGCCTCCAAATACAGTGTGACTATTGCAAAGAACAGAAATCACTAAAATTATTTTGAGTAAAGGGGGGTACTTATGTAAATAAATATTTGTTTAAATAAAATCCAAGTGAAAGAAAAAAGGAAAAAAAAATAGAGTAAGGACAAAAAGGAACTAAACCGAGCACTGGAATATCAGGAAACAAGAACATTTTCTTGAAACTCTGAAGTGTTTGCTTTGCTCTAACATTACCAGGTACACTACTCTCAACCTAACTTTAAAAGACCTTTTAGTTCAAGTGTATCTAATTGTAGGTTCTGTCTTTTAGTTCAAATTATCATAAGATTAAGAATTGGATTTGTCGATAACTTGAGTGTTTACAATAACCTACCACCCTTGGTGCAATAGTTTTTCACATGGCTGGGGATGGGGCTAATACATAACATAGCACAAAGTTGTACATGAACTTGAGTAGCAAAGTTTAACAGAAAAGGAAGGTGTGAATATAGGGAATTTGGCAAATGTCTACTGCAAAGCACAAAATTAAATGAAATAAAAATACTACCTGACCTCAAAAGACACTGTCATCCCTACTATAAGGCTGTGTAAGTCTGTGCATTGGATTTCAATTTAAGATGTTAAATAGGTGAAAATGTCTGTTCATGTTATCTTGCCTTTTTAGCCAACATGAAAAACTGTGCATATAAGGTTAGTGTATTTAAGCCAGAATTTAGCAGTATAATCTAGTTTATGACAGAAGTAATTGTACTTTTATTTGCTTTTTAGGTTTATTGGTTTAATGGTTTTATTAGTCTCTATTTTCCTAGTTATTTTATATTACTGTGATATCAATAAGCAAATAGATTAATAGAAATTAATCTCATTCACAGGCATCCTTATAACTAAAATGTAACCAAAATCTATGAAAGGGTTTATGTTCATTTATTTAATTCAACTGTCTCCATTTATTACCTGTACATTGAATCATTTGGAACCTTTTTTAGGTTTATAAAAGATATGTGCAATACAAGTAACAGCTTTTAAAAATACACAGGCACATTTTTCTCATAAATCAAGGGATGGAGGAGTCAGTTTGAGTTAAAGAAATTTATTAAAAATAAAATATTTAAGATTTTTCTGAAATACTACTCTTAAGAACTTTTATTTCAAGTTGCAATGTATATCTTACTATCATTCATTTATTCTAATTTCAACAAATAAAATAAAACATCATTAAATTTGTACTGAATAAGTATCAAAATGAATTATAACTCCTATTTAGATATCAAAGTTCTGGCATTTGAATAAACCTAAGAATGGGAATCCTGGTTTTTGTCTCTATCTTGCTAACTCACTATTGGGTTCCAATGCTCTTCTTTCTTTCTGCTTAATATTAGTATTTGCCACAATATCATTAGTCTGTGGATTATTCCTTGTTGAATTCACCTAAACCACAATGACAACTATTTACATTTATAAATCTAAAATCTATATCTTCAGTCTAAGTTTCTCTGTTGAGATCTTGAACCATATCTAAATTCTTCTAGTTCATATACATTCAAGACACCGCATAGTTAACTCTGAAACTAAGGTATTAAAATTGAACATATATGGCAATCCCCTGGCAGTGGAGTGGTTAGGACTCCAAGCTTCCACTGCCAGGGGCGGGGGTTTGATCCCTGGTCAGGGAAATAAGATCCCTGCAAGCTGCATGGCATGGTCAAAAAAAAAAAAAAAAACACAACGAACATATAATATTTTCTCTTCTGCTTACATCAGCACTGTAGGTAATCTGTTAGACACTCCCCTTAATTCTCTCTGATGTGGATTATTTGATGCACCACCACATCTAGCACCAAGACTGAGAGTTTATTTCCTCCTGACCTGCAAGTATCGCTAGCATCAGTTCTCCTTGGAAAATGCCTCCTCTGAAAAGAGCCATTTGATCAAATGTCACTTCTTCATGGGAAGCCCACACCTACCACTGTTGGATATGGGAGTGTGAATATCAGCCTCCTTATGGAAAGCAGGGTCATTCTAAATGGGTTTCTCCACTCCAGAGCTCCCTGTGGTGTCAGCATAAGCCTTGTTTGGAATGGTAACTTACTCCAGCTTATCTCTCTGTCCAAACCTGTTCCCAACTCATCCTGCAGGAGGATGAGAAAGCAGACGCTAAGATGGGATGTTGGAGTTGGATCATCTACTAACTCGCTGGCCATAAAGGCTCCATCATCACTGACAGAGAGAACATATTGTAGATAGGACCTGGTACAAGGAAGACTTGCAGTTGTAATGTTTTTAGCTGTGGTAAGGTGAGATGGAATTCCAGTGGAGGGCAGTGCACTACTGGTACAATGTATTAGATTTTTGAAAAATATGAGGGAGATTGAGTAACTATAACCCTTATCCTAGTGGGATTACTTGGTTATTGCTGAGTGTAAATAACACATTTGAAAAAAGAGAAAGTGAAACTGAGCATGATTAATCAGCAACTAATAGCTAAAGCTAAATTTGGAAGCCAGAAGGCCCCTTAGTAGCATTTAAAGAGGATCTGGTCTACTTTAGCTGGAGGGAAGAGAAATCTGAGTAAAAGGGCCCCTAATAAGAGTAGCCGATTCCCAAGAAGCTGAACTCTCATTTGAGGTCAGTCTGCTATGGCTGGGTCAGGGCATTGGTTGGGAAAGATTAGGACCCTCAACCATGGAATGAGGACTTCTGGGTTTATGCACCTGAAAACTTTGAATTCTTAGTTTGCTTGGAACCCTCTGGGCCTGGAGAGGTGGACCACAATTTGCTACTAAGGGCCGCATTGCTTGAAGACAATGTAAAGGCTTCCCTTTCACAGAACAAAGTAAGCTTTCACCCAGTGTCTGCTCACACCTTCCCTCTTAGTCACTAACCCAGTGACCAGGGTTAAGTCACAACGTAACCGGACTGTGGATATGCTCAGCCCTATTAAGGAATAAATAAACTATATTTCAAAATACCTTTAGAATCTAGCCAACATGCACCAGCAGGAGCAAAAGAGTTTTCTGGAACTGCATCGAGTGGGCAGAACATAAATTTGGAAAAGGGATATTCAGATGCAATGCGTGTGGACTTCTGGTTAAATAAGCAATAAAGCTGAATGGGATCTGATAGCCAGTGCTTATAGCTACTAGTTTGATGTATTATTGAGAAACAGTATGATCCTGCAAAACAATATTAAGATTTTATTATTAACCATAAAATTGCAGAGTTTAATACTTAAATATGGGGAAATTATTATAAAGGAAGAAGTAAATGCCTCTCTTAGAGATAAAAATTGATCATTCTCTTCACTGTTATTTCATTGAAAACTAGAAATGAAATGCATGAACTTTCAAAGTAATTTTGTGAGCAGTGTTTGTAGCAAACATATATATCCATCCTTGTGTGTGTGAATTTTTCACCACTTACATATGTAGTCCTTAGAGTATATTGTACTTTCTTCTTCCTACACTGAAAATGGAGCATTAGAGAAAAAAAGCAGAACCACTGCTTCCACATAATTTCATATTTAGCAAAACTTTCAAAGTAGATTAATTTATGTTCAAGTGGAAAAAAAAAGTTAATGCAATCCTCATAATTTCATTGATTGATTTATTTCTGAGTAGTTATTTTCTTCTTTATCCTCCTTTTCTTTGGGTATGATGCAGACTGGTACTGCGGCTAAGGAGGAGGGTTTTAGCATCAGAGTGCTTGATTTTAAATCAAGACTTATACACTTAAAAGTGTGAAACTTTAGAAAATAAGTCAACCTCTCTGTGTCTCAGCTTCCTTGTCTGTAAAATGAAAATAAACATAGGGGCTTCCCTGGTGGCGCAGTGGTTGAGAGTCCGCCTGCCGATGCAGGGGACACGGGTTTGTGCCCCGGTCCGGGAGGGTCCCACATGCCATGGGGCAGCTGGGCCCGTGAACCACGGCCGCTGAGCCTGCGCGTCCGGAGCCTGTGCTCTGCAACGGGAGAGGCCACAACAGCGAGAGGCCCGCGTACCGCAAAAAAATAAAAAAAGAAAGAAAATAACCATAGAATCTAACTTAGGGATTTGTAATGATTAAATGAATAAAATCTGTAAACTGAATAGCATAGGGCCTGGCACATATTAAGGATTTAATAAATATTAACAATTATTAGCAATTACAGAGGAGATTCTTTCATTACTCTGTTAAAGACACTTCATGTGTTTGGCCTAGAGTCATCAATACCAACTAATGCTGGTACCTAAAAATTATAGAAGCTAAATTTTTTTTTCTAGTGAACTTCATTTAATAGAGCTAATTCTAACAAAATACCTAACCATACCTCCTCTTAGCTGCAACCTATGCATCTAATTAAGAAGCCACAAGTAGAAACTTGAAAAAGAAGCCTAAGAATTAACTTTAGTTGTTAGAGTGCTTTAAACTTTGCCATATATGTAGCACATTAACTCAGAATGTATACAGCAAAATAGATCAAGTGAAATCATTAATAAGCAGAGTTTTTATATCATCTTTGCTACATTGTGGTCCTGCAGGTCAATATGATAGCCATCTATACTATATAAAGTTGATGACATTTTACATTATTTAATATTAAGACTTTTGTATGATAGTATTTAGAATAGTATCTTTAATAGTATATTTTCAATTGCCTCATTTAAGTAATATTTATTATTTCTAAGGCATCATGCTAGGAGGATGTGAAGAAATATGTACTGAACTTTGTAGTTTAACAGTCCAAAACATTGCTAACTTCATTGCTGGTGTGATCACTCGTGGACCATGAGAAAAAAAGGAGTTACGCAGATAGCAGCTCTTCATTTTGCTTGAATTACTATGGTTTACTAAGATCCTAGTTCAAAATATATAATAAATTGCTTGTATGACTATCACTGTGGGAGAATTTTTCATTCAGAATCAGTATGCCTAATTTTCTCTGAAAATCCAAACTAGAAAACAAAAATTTTAATTTTTGTTCTTCATTTCAGAGGGTATATGGCTTAATTTGAAAATGGAGGAAAAATTTAATTTCAAAAATTAAAAATTATGTCTTTCTTTTAAGTAGAATTTGGGTCAAAGAATGCTTGATGATAAATGCCTACTATTATTACTGTCATTTAGATTATGTAGATCAATGATTTTATAAGAAGCTAGAAATATTAGTCAAACAGTATTTTTGGTGTGTTATAAGAAAATCCAGGGCAAATTTTATTCTAAAGTAATAAAAAATAAATATTCAATCTATTAATTATCTACTTTGGCCAAATGTAACTATGAGTACTTTCTCAATAAGAGCAAAATCTATATAACTATATAACTATATAACATGGTAAATATTCATAGAAAAGAATGAAAAGTATCAAATTCAAACACAAGCATAGGTTTAAAATAAAATATGTAAAATCCTGAAAGAATGCAATAATTGAAACAAAATCAATTTCCAAACTATAAATTTGAATAGTGAAATAAAATTATGCTAATTTAATGTATTTGCCTTATTGTTTTTCAGTTCATTATGCTGCATGCATAAATATGAGATGGTTATTTTCCCTTTGATAATAGTCCTTAAGTAATTTGCTTTAAATTGGTTTGCTTCCTTTAAGTCCTGCCAAAGCCTTTTGGAAAGATCTCGTTTTCAAATAAGCTTTCACAGCTTATTATATTTTACTTTTATTTACTTTTGTTTACATCATGTAAAAGGCATTACAAATTATTTTACTTACTTGTATTTTGAGACTCTAGCACATAAGTGTCTCAAACTGCTTCCCATTTTTCTTGCTTAACTCTATGTTCTATAAGAACCTATCAAAAGTCTACGATACTGCCTCTGACTGTAAATACCTCTGAATTTTCCAGTGGCTCAGGTCACTGATACTCAAATTCTTTGACGCTAATTAACTTTGTCTTTATCCTGCTTATTACACAGCCATTACGCCTTTCTTTTTTTTCACACTATTTTCTGGTCTTTCACTATTAAATGATCATTTCTGTTTCCTTCTCATTTTCCTGAATTTTTCACAGTTATGTCAAAAACTGAAAAAATTAAGCAGAGAATATAAAGTGATGCATAAGCTAAAGACTAATGGCATAAAGTATGTTTATTTTATCAAGATTTTTCTTCTCTCTAGTTTTATTCTCAAATTTCTAATATCTAATACAATTACATGCTTGTTATTTTATGTTCTATCATTCCATTGATGTTCAGGATAACACATGGTGCACATATGAAAAGCCTTGCAATTGTAACAGTAAAAGTTAATCAACACAAATTATTAACAAGTATTAATAAGGAACAAAGCAAATTCTACTGAAGAGATATCAAGTCAAGTCAATTATGATAAGAAATTTGGGGCCTAAACAGAGATAGAGATTTGGGGAATTTTTTTTTTCTTTTAGTGAGACTAAAAGGGCAACACTTCCTTCCTTTCTTTACCCCTTCCATCCTTTCTCTTTTTTTCTACCTGTCTTCTCCTTTTCATTTCTCATTCTTACTTACACATTTCCTTCTCACTTGCCTTATTCTTTCTTACAATAAACACGTAGAATATTATGGTATAATATTGATTATGGATGTAAATGCTTGCAGGGGCCAGGAAGTTAACTTGAATGAATGAAGCAGGCAAGATATTAGGAAAAATAACAAAAAGAAAAAAACAAAACAACAACAAACAACATCTTTCATCCTAGGAAAGATGAGTAACAACCCAATTGATCCTTTGGTGCTTCATGTCAGACATTTAGAAGAGAGTATGCTCCATTCTACATATAAGAAGCAATAGTAATGAGCTATTGTCACTCCAGCTTGTCAGATCTGACAACTTAAAAAAAAAAAGCAAAAAAAAAAACAAAGCAGAAATACAGTTTTATACTGGTAGGATTTATCATTCATAAAATTTCCCACTTGTAAATCCTGGAAAAGATTGTAATGTATTTACAGACCTACTCTACAGCTCTAAAGTTTATAGGCTAAATGCAGAAATGGCTAGCAGATTGCAGGTAGGGCTGAGGTATAATGGAAAGGAAACCAGATTCACAGACAGACCTGTGCCTGAATTATGGCTTCACCACCACCTAGATGTTTTCATTGGGATAAATTATTTAATTTCTATAATTTCCAGTTTTTATAACCAAACAAATTTCAGAGACTTTGTAAAGGTCAAAGTAAGTAACTTAGGAAAATGAACAATATACAGTGCTTTACATTTATATGTAATCAAAATTGTGGGCAGTTTTATTTGAGACCTAAGTGTATATAGAAAACTAAGACACCATATACTCATTTAAAATCTCACAATTTAATAATGAAATTAGATTTGTAAACAAGTAAAGTGATATTTTATATGATAAATTCCAAATGAAATAATGAATGAATCACAGAACTATGAATAAAGTGATACTGGAATCTAGAGGAAGAAGCAAAAAAATATCTGCAAAAAGGGACAGTAAACTATTATAAATCAACTTAAAACTTCAATTCAAAAAGATGTTTTTTGGGCCTCACTCCTACACTGAAATTACAGAAATCAGTCATCTTTAAAAATAATGGGGATACCATTGATTGGTCAACAGATATTTAGCAATTTACTTTACAACTTGAAGAAGAAAGTGTCCTCACAGCTGAATTATTTTTTTTTTATCATTCAGTTATCTAACATATCTGGAATTATATAAAGCACAGTATAAATATGATAAATCCTTTAGTCTTTCTCATAAGAATGTCATACTGATAAACTGTCCTATAAATATTCAAATTTATTAACACTAAATATGTATGTTAAGTATTTTTAAATTATTGTATATAATTATGTGTTTTAAACTATGTGTGTTACATTTGTTAAATCATATCATAGATATATTACATCTCTAAAGTTATAGATGAAATTATTTGGAAAATCAAAAATAATCCAAATAATATTCTTCCTCATCATGTGAAATAAAACATAGATTTTAATGGACAATTGAGAGAATTTGTGAGCATCTAAATGTACCCGAGAGTGGCTAACTTTTACATAGACTGAATTTTGTTCTGTAGTAATTACGTCTGGGTGATTTTATTGTAAAACATCTGCATGAGGATTCAGTTTCTCAGAGGCACAGTGATAGACAGATGTTAGTGTAGGGTATGCAAAAATTTACCTCTAACCATCTTAGGTTGTCAGTGGGGACTCTAACAGAAAGACAGATTAACAAGAGAAAACACATGGCTTGTTAATGTGTACAGTGTACATCATGGAGAGAAACCTGAAACAAAGTGTGATTCAAAGCAGTGCCTTAGGATTTTGACTTATACAGGGACTGCAATGAAAAATACTACAGTTGTAGAGAAATGACAGGATGAGGAAAGCAGTTTTCAGTTTACAGCGTGGCAAACTGTGGGAAGGTAAATATACAGGCGGGAATTGATGGAAGAAAGTTTGTTTGAAGTTCCTCTGGTGACGTCTCTGGGCTGACAAGTTTGTCTCCAGTAAAAAGAGATACAGGGAGGGAGCTTCAAGAAGGCGGAGGAGTAAGACGCAGAGATCACCTTCCTCCCCACAAATACATCAAAAATACATCTACATGTGGAACACCTCCTACAGAACACCTACTGAACGCTGGCAGAAGACCCCAGACTTCCCAAAAGGCAAGAAAGTCCCCATGTACCTGGGTAGGGCAAAAGAAAAATAGGAAAAACAGAGACAAAAGAATAGGGACGGGACCTGCACCAGTGGGAGGGAGCTGTGAAGGAGGAAAGGTTTCCACACACTAGAAGCCCCTTCGCGGGGGGAGACTGCGGGTGGCAGAGCGGGGAGCTTCGGAGCCGCGGAGGAGGGCGCAGCCACAGCGGTGCGGGGGGCAAAGCGGGGAGATTCCCGCACAGAGGATCGGTGCCGACCAGCACTCACCAGCCCCAGAGGCTCCTCTGCTCACCCGCCGGGGCGGCGGGGGTTGGGAGCTGAGACTCGGGCTTTGGAGGTCAGATCCCAGGGAGAGGACTGGGGTTGGCGGCATGAACACAGCCTGAAGGGGGCTAGTGCGCCATGGCTAGCCGGGAGGGAATCCAGGAAAAAGTCTGGAGCTGCCGAAGAGGCAAGAGACTTTTTCTTCCCTCTTTGTTTCCTGGTGCGCGAGGAGAGGAGATTAAGAGCGCCGTTTAAAGGAGCTCCAGAGACGGGCGCGAACTGCGGCTATCAGCACGGACCCCCAGAGATGGGCATGAAACGCTAAGGCTGCGGATGCCGCCACCAAGAAGCCTGTGTGCAAGCACAGGTCACTATCCACACCCGCCTCCCAGGAGCCTGTGCAGCCCGCCACTGCCAGGGTCCCGGGATCCAAGGACAACTTCCCCGGGAGAACGCACGGCGTGCCTCAGGCTGGTGCAATGTCACGCTGGCCTCTGCCACCGCAGGCTCGCCCTGAAATCCATACCCCTCCCTCCCCCCGGCCTGAGTGAGCCAGAGCCCCTGAATCAGCTGCTCCTTTAACTCCCGTCCTGTCTGAGTGAAGAACAGACGCCCTCAGGGGACCTACACGCAGAGGCGGGGCCAAATCCAAAGCTGAACCCCAGGAGTTGTGCAGAACAAAGAAGAGAAAGGGAAATCTCTCCCAGCAGCCTCAGGAGCAGAGGATTGAATCTCCACAAACAACTTGATGTACCCTGCATCTGTGGAATACATGAATAGACAACATATCATGCCAAATTGAGGAGGTGGACTTTGGGAGCAACGAAATATATATATATTTTCCCTTTTTGTGAGTGTGTATGTGTATGCTTCTTTGTGTGAATTTGTCTGTATAGCTTTGCTTTTACCATTTGTCCTAGGGTTCTGTCTGTCCGTTTTTGGTGTTTTTTTTATTACTTAAAAAAAATGTTTTTTTCTTAATTTTTATTTTTTACCTTAATAACTTTATTTTATTTTACTTTATTTTATTTTATCTCTTCTTTCTCTCTTTCCTTTCTTTTCTCCCTTTTATTCTGAGCCGTGTGGAGAACAGGCTCTTGGTGCTCCATCCAGGCATCAGGGCTGTGTCACTGAGGTGGGAGAGCCAAGTTCAGGACACTGGTCCACAAGAGACCTCCCAATTCCACATAATATCAAATGGCGAAAATCTCGCAGAGATCTCCATCTCAATGCCAAGACCCAGCTCCACTCAACAACCAGCAAGCTACAGGGCAGGACATCCTATGCCAAACAACTAGCAAGACAGGAACACAACCCTATCCATTAGCAGAGAGGCTGCCTAAAATCATAATAAGGCCACAGACACCTGAAAACACACCACCAGACGTGGACTTGTCCACCAGAAAGACAAGATCCAGCCTCATCCACCAGAACAGAGCCACTAGTGCCCTACACCAGGAAGCCTACACAGCCCACTGAACTAACCTTAGTGACTGCGGACAGACACCCAAAACAACGGAAACTACGAACCCGCAGCCTGCAAAAAGGAAACCTCAAACACAGTAAGTTAAGCAAAATGAGAAGACAGAGAAACATTCAGCAGATGAAGGAGCAAGGCAAAAAGCCACCAGACCTAACAAATGAAGAGGAAATAAGCAGTCTATCTGAAAAAGAATTCAGAATAATGAATAATGATAGTAAAGATGATCCAAAATCTTGGAAATAGAATGGACAAAATGCAAGAAGCAGTTAACAAGGACCTAGAAGAAATAAAGATGAAACAGACAATGATGAACAACACAATAAATGAAATGAAAAATACTCTAGATGGGATCAATAGCAGAATAAATGAGGCAGAAGAACGGATAAGTGACCTGGAAGATAAAATAGTGGAAATAGCTACTGCAGAGCAGAATAAAGAAAAAAGAATGAAAATAATTGAGGACAGTCTCAGGGACCTCTGGGACAACATTAAATACAACAACATTCAAATTATACGGGTCCCAGAAGAAGAAGAGAAAAAGAAAGGGACTGAGAAAATATTTGAAGAGATTATAGTTGAAAACTTCCCTAATATGGGAAAGGAAATAGTTAATCAAGTCCAGGAAGCACAGAGAGTCCCATATAGGATAAATCCAAGGAGAAATATGCCAAGACACATATTAATCAAACTGTCAAAAATTAAATACAAAGAAAACATATTAAAAGCAGCAAGGGAAAAACAACAAGTAACACATAAGGGAATCCCCATAAGGTTTACAGCTGATCTTTCAGCAGAATCTCTGCAAGCCAGAAGGGAGTGGCAGGACATATTTAAAGTGGTGAAAGAGAAAATCCTACAAGCAAGATTACTCTACCCAACAAGAATCACGTTCAGATTTGATGGAGAAATTAAAACCTTTACAGACAAGCAAAAGCTAAGAGAATTCACCACCAAACCAGCTTTACAACAAATGCTAAAGGAACTTCTCTAGGCAGGAAACACAAGAGAAGGAAAAGAGCTACAATAACAAACCCAAGACAATTAAGAAAATAGTAATGGGAACATACATATCGATAATTAACTTAAATGTAAATGGATTAAATGCTCCAACCAAAAGACACAGACTGGCTGAATGGATACAAAAACAAGAGCCGTATACATGCTGTCTAAAAGAGACCCACTTCAGACTTAGGGACACATACAGATTAAAAGTGAGGGAATGGAAAAAGATATTCGATGGAAATGGAAATGAAAAGAAAGCTGGAGTAGCAATTCTCATATCAAACAAAATAGACTTTAAAACAAAGACTGTTACAGAGACAAAGAAGGACACTACATAATGATCAAGGGATCAATCCAAGAACAAGATATAGCAAATGTAAATACTTATGCACCCAAAAAAGGAACACCTCAATATATAAGACAAATACTAACAGCCATAAAAGGGGAAATCAACAAAAACACAATCATGGTAGGGGACTTTAACATCCCACTTTCACCAATGGACAGATCATCCAAAATGAAAATAAATAAGGAAACACAAGCTTTAAATGATACATTAAACAAGATGGACTTAATGAACATTTATAGGACATTCCATCCAAAAACAACAGAATACACTTTCTTCTCAAGTGCTCATGGAACATTCTACTGAAATCGTATCAGGTATCTTTTCCAACCACAATGGTATAAGACTAGATATCAATTCCAGTAAAAAATCTGTAAAAAATACAAGTGCATGGAGGCTAAACAATACACTTCTTAATAACCAAGAGATCACTGAAGAAATCAAAGAGGAAACCAAAAAATACCTAGAAACCAATGACAATGAAAGCACTATGACCCAAATCCTATGGGATGCAGCAAAAGCAGTTCTAAGAGGGAAGTTTATAGCAATACAATCCTACCTTAAGAAACAAGAAACATCTCAAATAAACAACCTAACCTTACACCTAAAGCAACTGGAGAAAGAAGAACAAAAATACCCCAAAGTTAGCAGAAGGAAAGAAATCATAAAGATCAGATGAGAAATAAATGAAAAAGAAATGAAGAAAATGATAGCAGAGATCAATAAAACTAAAAGCTGGTTCTTTGAGAGGATAAACAAAATTGATAAACCATTAGCCAGACTCATCAAGAAAAAAAGCGAGAAGACTCAAATCAATAGATTTAGAAATGAAAAAGAAGTAACAACTGACACTGCAGAAATACAAAGGATCATGAGAGATTACTACAAGCAACTCTATGCCAATAAAATGAACAACCTGGAAGAAATGGACAAATTCTTAGACATGCAAAGCTTGTCAAGACTGAATCAGGAAGAAATGGAAAATACGAACAGACCAATCACAAGCACTGAAATTGAAACTGTGATTAAAAATCTTCCAACAAACAAAAGCCCAGGACCAGATGGCTTCACAGGCGAATTCTATCAAACATTTAGAGAAGAGCTAACACCTATCCTTCTCAAACTCTTCAAAAATATAGCAGAGGGAGGAACACTCCCCAACTCATTCTGCGAGGCCACCATCACCTTGATACCAAAACCAGACAAGGGTGTCACAGAGAAAGAAAACTACAGGCCAATATCACTGAACATAGATGCAAAAATCCTCAACAAAATACTAGCAAACAGAATCCAATGGACCATTAAAAGGATCATACACCATGAACAAGTGGGGTTTATCCCAGGAATGCAAGGATTCTTCAATATACACAAATCAATCAATGTGATACACCATATTAAAAAACTGAAGGAGAAAAAGCATATGATCATCTCAATAGATTCAGAAAAAGCTTTTGACAAAATTCAACACCCATTTATGATAAAAACCCTCCAGAAAGTAGGCATAGAGAGGACTTTCCTCAACATAATAAAGGCCATATATGACAAACCCACGGCCAAGATCCTCCTCAATGATGAAAAACTGAAACCATTTCCACTAAGATCAGAAACAAGAAAAGTTTGCCCACTTTCACCACTATTATTCAACGTAGTTTTGGAAGTTTTAGCCACAGCAATCAGAGAAGAAAAAGAAATAAAGGGAATCCAAATCGGAAAACAAGAATTAAATCTGTCACTGTTTGCAGATGACATGATACTATACATAGAGAATCCTAAAGATGCTACCAGAAAACTACTAGAGCTAATCAATGAATTTGGTAAAGTAGTAGGGTAGAAAATTAATGCACAGAAATCTCTAGCATTCCTATACATTTATGATGAAAAATCTGAAAGTGAAATTAAGAAAACACTCCCATTTACCATTGTAACAAAAGATAAAATACCTAGGAAGAAACCTACCTAAGGAGACAAAAGACCTGTATGCAGAAAATTATAAGACACTGACGAAAGAAATTAAAGATGATACAAATAGATGGAGAGATATACCATGCTGTTGGATTGGAAGAATCAATATTGTGAAAATGACTCTACTAGCCAAAGCAATCTACAGATTCAATGCAATCCCTATCAAACTACCACTGTCATTTTTCACAGAACTAGAACAACAAATTTCACAATATGTATGGAAACACAAAATACCCCAAATAGCCAAAGCAATCTTGAGAAAGAAAAATGGAGCTGGAGGAATCAGGCGCTCTGACTTCAGACTATACTACAAAGCTACAGTCATCAAAACAGTATGGTACTGGCACAAAAACAGAAATATAGATCAATGGAACAGGATAGAAAGCCCAAAGATAAACCCATGCACATATGATTACCTTATCTTTGATAAAGGAGGCAATAATATACAGTGGAGAAAAGACAGCCTCTTCAATAAGTGATGCTGGCAAAACTGGACAGCTACATGTAAAAGAATGAAATTAGAAGACTCCCTAACACCATACACAAAAATATACTCAAAGTGGATTAAAGACCTAAATGTAAGGCCAGACACCATCAAACTCTTAGAGGAAAACATAGGCAGAACACTCTATGACATAAATCACAACAAGATCCTTTCTGACGCATCTCCCAGGGAAAGGGAAAAAAAAAACAAAAATAAACATATGGGACCTAATGAAACTTAAAACCTTTTACACAGTAAGGGAAACCATAAACACGACGAAAAGACAACCCTTAGAATGGGAGAAAATATTTGCAAATGAAGCAACTGAGAAAGGATTAATTTCC
Organism: Lipotes vexillifer; assembly: GCF_000442215.2. Taxonomy (NCBI): domain Eukaryota; kingdom Metazoa; phylum Chordata; class Mammalia; order Artiodactyla; family Lipotidae; genus Lipotes; species Lipotes vexillifer. The sequence goes on along the minus strand of NW_006791129.1, from coordinate 754,038 downwards.
AAAACATACAAGCAACTCATGCAGCTCAATATCAAAAAAACAAACAACTCAATCCAAAAATGGGCAGAAGATCTAAAGAGGCATTTCTCCAAAGAAGATATACAGATTGCCAACAGACTCATGAAAGAATGCTCAACATCATTCATCATTAGAGAAATGCAAATCAAAACTACAATGAGATATCCTCTCACACCAGTCAGAATGGCCATCATCAAAAAATCTACAAACAATAAATGCTGGAGAGGGTGTGGAGAAAAGGGCACACTCTTGCACTGCTGGTGGGAATGTAAATTGATACAGCCACTATGGAGAACAGTATGGAGGTTCCTTAAAAAACTACAAATAAAACTACCATATAACCCAGCAATCCCATTATTGGGCATATACCCTGAGAAAACCGTAATTCAAAAAGAGTCATGCATCAAAAAGTTGATTGCAGCTCTATTTACAATAGCCAGGACATGGAAGCAACCTAAGTGTCCATCAACAGAAGAATGGAAAATGAAGATGTGGCATATATATACAATGGAATATTACTCAGCCATAAAAAGGAACGAAACTGAGTTATTTGTAGTGAGATGGATGGACCTAGAGACTGTCATACAGAGTGAAGTAAGTCAGAAAGAGAAAAACAAATACCGTATGCTAACACACATATATGGAATCTAAAAAAATAAAAAAGAAAATGGTCAGAAAAACCTAGGGGCAAGATGGGAATAAAGATGCAGAGGTACTAGAGAATGGACTTGAGGATATGAGGAGGAGGAAGGGTAAGCTGGGACAAAGTGAGAGAGTGGCATGGACATATATACACTACGAAACGTAAAATAGATAGCTAGTGTGAAGCAGCCGCATAGCACAGAGAGATCAGCTCCATGCTTTTTGACCACCTAGAGGGGTGGGATAGGGAGGGTGGGAGGAAGGGAGATGCAACTGGTAAGAGTTATTGGGACATATGTATATGTATAACTGATTCACTTTGTTATAAAGCAGAAACTGACACCATTGTAAAGCAATTATACTCTAATAAAGATTTTTTTTAAATGGTAATTAAAAAAAAAAGACATTTCATATCCTGCCTTTTGGCTGAAATGAGGACACTTATTCTGGGTTTTCTGCTTCTTAATTGCCTTCAGCTCAGAATGACTTTTATGTCAGAGAGGTATATATTGGGATTAAATATTCTGGTTTTCTTCAATAGATAGGTTAATAGATAGATAGGTAGATAGACAAATATTTATTTAAATATCAGAAGAGATATGAAATTGTCAAGCTCTCTACTTGAACAAGCCTTAGTAACATACCAGGTGACATTTTGTTACATAACTGAAAATACTAAACTAAATAGTATTAATGTAATTTGTAAAACAAGCTAGAACTAGCCCCTGACACACCTGCTTTGGAAAGATAAGACCATAACACTTTACATTAAATGATAAAAGCCCTCCTGATAAATGTAATGTAAATACATTACATTTATTTAATGTAAATAAATGTAATGTAAATACATTACATTTATTTAATGTAAATAAATGTAATGTAAATACATTTTATTTATTTAATGTAAATAAATGTAATTTAAATACATTACATTTATTTAATATAAATAAATGTAATGTAATAATTTACATGTAAATGTTAATGTTTACATGTTCACATGTAAATGTTAATGTTTACATGTCACATATAAATGTTTACATGTAAATGTAAATAAATGTAATGTAAATGTATTACATTTATTTAATGTAAATAAAAATGTATTTACATTAAATAAGCAGCTTGAAAAGTCTCACTGCTTCTTGTTCTCAATACATTCGCAAGTGATGGCCACCTGATCATTTTCCCTAAATGTTACTTTTTCCCCCACTCCTGTTCTGAACCAAGTTCCCAATCTAGGACATAGGACAGTCTAGGACATAGCCCTAGTCCTAATAGGTTCCTTTGAATTTTCCTTTTGGACAAATTATTAAGATTTACTCTTAGCAGCAGTCAGTGCTCAGCAAAAGAGGATAAACAAAATTTGATTCTTTTATACATGTTTCTTAGAATCTTGTGGAGGTATTATATGTTTACCTATTAAAAGTATTCTCCAGATTTATGGAAACACTACCATTCTCAAATGTATCCAATTGAATAGGTTTATGATTCCATGGGCCCATTAAAAATACTTTATAGCTTTCAATTACTTGAAAAATAATTACTTGGAAAACCATCCAAACTTCTAAGGATGGTTTTCAAATATAAATCAACATAATAACACACAATTAGCTCATAATATGTTTATAGATCTTAATAATATATAGATCAGAGTAGTATGTTATATAGATGTTACTTTATTTATATATATATAAAATTTAACTACAGAAGTGTATTCTTTGGCACTAGAAGCAAATTCTATGTTATCCTAATTAAACAAACAAATAACGAAACAAAACATATCTATATATGTAGGTATAAACTATGCACATATGTTATATATGATGTGCATAGTTTATATATAATATATAAATATATTGTTTATATATAACATATATTACATATATAGTTTGATTATATTAATCTTGGCAATTCTTATAATCTTCTATAGAATGATGTTAAAATTAGACCAGTTGCATTGAAAACAAATATGCCTTCCTTTAAAAGATGTCCTTCTAACTCCTTTTTCAGTAAAGCTCCATATGTTGCCCCCTGCCCCAATAGCTCTCAGTGCTTGACCTGAGGCATGAATAGCCACTGTGATCCTCTAACATTGCAACTTGTGGTATTCTCTGTATTGGGGGCACAACGATGACACGCCACTGCAGATGCTTAATAAATTGACAAAGGTAGAGAATGTAACGAAGACAACATTTTTGTCTGTTTTGAGAAAGTGAGAAAACTGCATGCTTTTCCATGAAATCGAATGTGTATATAGCTCATGCCCAGAATCCTTAATTCTGAGTACATACTTCAGATAAATAGATACAGATTTGTAAGGGGATGTAGTATTTATTTCAATGTAATTTGTATTAGGCAACAATTACAAAACACATGAGATGTTCATATTTAAAGAAATGGATTAGTTGAAATATGATTAAAATTTAAATTAAAATTTGCATGTCGTGGAGCCTGAGAGGTGGGCTTCAGGTTTGGTATGCATCCAGGGCCTACAGAATTCCTCTTAAGGAACACAGACAACGGATACCATCTTGGAGCCCTTTCCTCGCCTTCCTGCAGCTCGCTCTATCTCCCAGAAAGGAGCTTATACACTCATCTGTAGCCCCGATTTTTGCGACTGCTTCCCAGATTGCCTGGCTCTGGAGGCCAGCAGAGCTTACACTTGTATTCCCATAAGAGAGTATATATTTGCATGCTTTTAAAAGCTGGTGCCTGACGCATATACATAGTAATAATACTACATATTTTGAAAGTATATATATGTATTAAAAGATAGATGAAATTTGTGTCAGTGGAGAATGGAACTGGGATGCATTTAAAAGGGAAAATTACAAATTAAAGACACACACACACACACACACACAAAAGCACAGAAAGACTAATGAGGCAAATATGCCATGAATTTTAGCATAAGATTAATTAGAATTTAGGGAACAGATTCCCAAAAGAAAGATTAATGTATAATCAAGTGAGAAATTGTGGAACACATTTTCAGTTTGATTGTTCTTGTTTTGATTTTTCTTCTCCCCTGCATAGAGAGGTTAGTGTTTGGGGTTGGATAGTTAATGATTAATGTTATTGTATAAAGGATAAAAGGAATCATAGTCACTATTTTATCTGATCTCTAGAGGCTTTTCTTTTTATTCACTGTCTAAAACAGTTGTTTTGAAAAGCTTACAAAAATGTAGTTGGACAGGCTATTTATATTAACCAAACATACTGATTTAAAAAACCCACGCTTTTCATTTTAATCTATAACATTTTCTGCTAGATTTTTTTGCAATATTTAATTCTTGTCTAATATAGTAAGAATAGGCTTAACTGACAATCAAATAAGCAAGGACTCCATATCCCGTGGTGAAATTTTAAGAAGAAAAACACATTTTTATGTGACATGAACAATAATTCTGATTGGGTTGAACTCAAACTCGTAATTTTAATGTTGACATTTGAAATAATAAAAGATTTAAATATTCCTCAGATGCATATTTGAGCTTGTAAGATGACTCTGGCTGCTATGTGAGAAAAAGATACAGGAGAAGAAAAGATATGGTAAAGCAAATAGTAGAATATTACACCAATCTAATTGAATATGGGAAGATTCCCATTATATTCTGAGGTTAGAAACAAAAACATCTGACTTCAGTAAATACTTTAGGATGTCGATCTTTATTACAGGATTGTTTGATGGTCAAGTGAGATAATAAGATAATAATTGTAACGTTTCTAGCAGTGTGCTCAATAAATGGTAATACTGTTGAAACCCAGATATTTCTATCCCTTCAAACACTAAAATTATCTGTATATTTCAATAGTATGTGGTTTTGATCAATTAGCCTAATTATGTTTAATTTTTTAACTTTAAAATATCTATTTACATAGAATAATAATACCCACTTAAAAAGAAAACTAGAGGAAACAGTTAACTTTTCTCCCTTTGCATTAGTCAAAGCAGCTAGGTAATTCCAATTCAATGAATTTAAATCAGTCCATGAATATATATACATTTTCCAAATTCAATGAATATCTGGGTTTCAGGAATAAGCTAGCCTATGATGTCATGCTCCATTCAAAGACTAATTTTTTATGGCATATGCCAGTTAATGTTAGCTGTGTTTTTCTAAGGCTCCTTGAAGAGTGCTCTGGGTGATTGATCCCAGGTGTAGTTATCCATAGCAAAGTGATTAAGCTCATTGTTAGTCATAGACAATGGGGCTTGTTATCCTAGGTAAAATAAAATGTACCTTGCTCAAAGAATGAATAATTAAAAAATCAGAATAATTCTTGATTAAGAAAGGTATTTGAATTAATTACATTTTATCCAACTTAATATTTTGGTTCATTGACCAAACCTATCTTGTCTGTTGGTACCACTAATAGAAAAATGATTAAATTGACATAAAATCAAAATATGTGAGCTATGAAGTAATATGTTATATTTTTCCTTTACCTGGCTAAGTAACAAGTACAATATAGTTCTTTATAGCATATGAATATACATGCAAATCAAAGACTTTGTTCTTTCTCATGCATCAGGGAAAACCCTTAAGAGCCTGTACATGTTTGTGACACTTGCTAAAAGTGATTGGAGTTAAAGCATAATATCATGAATACAGAATACAGTCATTTACCCACATAAAATAGGAGTGTGTTTGCTAATTTTCCTGAGCATGTGCATGATTTACATATTTTGCTTAGTTTCAATGTGAGAAAACTTCTAAAATATGGAATACAAAAATAATTTTATTTTTTAGCCTTGCTGTGCAGCATGCAGGATCTTAGTTCTTGGACCAGGGATCGAACCCGTGCCCCCTGCAGTGGAAGCACGGAGTCTTAACCACTGGACCACCAGGGAAGTCCCACAAAAAGAATTGTTGATGATTATTTCTGGAATAATATCCCAGGCATCATTTTGACTTAGGCCAAATAAGTCATAATGATGCCTGGGTATTACCTATATAATTTATATATAGAGAGACTGTATATAAAGACCTTATTTTTTGGAGCAGTTTTAGATTTACAACAAAAGTGAGAGGAATGTACAGAGACTTCCCATTAGACCCACCAGTGTCACACATGTATAGCCTCCCCCATTATCTATATCATGCACCAGAATCTCCCCAACCTGATCCTAGCAAGCACTGATCTTATTTTCTTCATAGTTTTCCCTTTTCCAGATGTCATGAAGTTGGAATTATATAACATGTAGCCTTTTCAGGTTTGCTTCTATCTCTTAATAATGTGTACTTAAGGTCCCTTCATGTATTTTTAAGGCTTGATAGTTCATTTCTTTTTAGCACTAAATTATATTTCATTCTCTGGATGTGCCACAGTTTATCCATTCACTAACAAAAAAGACATCTTGGTTGCTTTCAAGAATTGGCAATTATAAATAAAGATACTATGAACATCCGTGTGCAGATTTTCAGTATGAACATAGTTTTCAACTCTTCTGAGTAAATACTGGGGAGCACAAATACTGTAATGTATGTTCAATTTGGTAAGAAATCCCAAAAGGGACTTCCAATGTGGCTGTACCATTCTGCATTCCCAACAGCAATAAAGGAGAGTTCCTGTTGATCCACATACTTGCCAACACTTGGTGCAGTCAGTGTTCTGAATTTTGGACACTCTAATATGAGTATAGTGATAATTCAATGTTGTTTAATTTTGCATTGAATTTGCATTACCTGGTGACATATTATGTGGAGCATATTTCCATATGCTTTTTGCCATCTGTATGTCTTCTTTGGTGAGGAGTCTGTTAATGTATGTGACCTATTTTTTAGTCAGGTTTTGTTTTCTTATTGCTGAGTTTTAAGAATTCTTTTCATATTTTGGAAAACAGTTCTTTATCACATGTGTCTTTTACAAAAGGTTTTCTCCCATTCTATGGCTTGTGTTCTAATTCTCTAGATATTGTCTTTCTCAGAGCACTTTCTATATTTAATGAAGTCCAGCTTATCCATTCTTTTATGGATCATGTCTTTGGTGTTATACATAAAAAGCTGCTCACCATACCCAAGTTCATCTAGATGTTTCTATGTTATTTTCTAGGAGTTTTATAGTTTTGCATTTTATATTTAGGTCTGTCATGCATTTTGAGTTAATTTTTGTGAAGGGGGTAAGGTCTGTACCTAGATTTACACTTTTTTTTACACATGGCTTCACCTTCCCCATTATTCCAGCACCATTTGTTGAGGAGACTGTACTGCCTTTGCTCCTTTAGGAAAGATCAGTTGACTAGATTTATGAGGGCCTGTTTCTGGATTCTCTATTTTGTTACATTGATCTATTTGTCTATTCCTTCATCAATACCACATGTTACTGTAGCTTTATAGTAAGTCTTGAAGTCATGTAGCATCAGTCCTCCAACTTTGTTCTTTTCCATATTGTAGTAGCTATTCTGGGTCTTTTGCCTCTCCATATAAACTTTAAACTCAGTTTATCAATACCCATAAATAACTTGCTGGGATTTTTATTGGAATTGCAGTGAATCTATTGATCAAGTTTGGAAGAACTGTCATCTTGACAATATTGAGTCTCATCCATGAACACAGAAAATATCTCCATTTATTTCATTCACCAAAGATTTGTAGATTTTTGCATATAGATTTTGTAAATATTTTTTTAGATTTATACCTATTTATTTCATTTTGGGGAATGATAATATAAATGGTATTGTGTCCTCTATATTTTTTTTAGTAAGGCTGGCTAGAGGCTTATTGGTTTTATTAATTTTTTAAACAGTTTTTCTTTGCTTTTTTCCATTGATTTCCTTTTCCCCAATTTTATTGGTTTCTGTTGTAATACTTATTATTTCTTTTTTCCTACTTACTTCGGATCTAATTTTCTATTCTTTTTCTAGTTTCATAAGGTGGAAATTTAGATTACTGATTTTAGATATGTCTTCTATTCTAATGTATCATTTAATACTATAAATTTCCCTCTAAACATGGCATCCCACACATTTCTGGGCAAGCTCCTTGAGGTAGATCTCACAATATTGTTGGCGCTCTCTTATGACAGCACCCCCTGGTGTTTCTAACCCTCACAGGCGTCAGCACCAAGCCCCAGCAAATGTCAATTACAATTTTGGTTTTCCTACCATTACTCTAGTTCCACAGGTGATTTCCCCTCCTGAGGCTCATCTCCCTGAATTTTCCAATCTGTCTCTCCAATCTTGGAGGCAGTAGTTTGCCCTGTTTTTCTCTTCTTTCTCATGGATACATGGTGTTTGATGTTTTAGTCTGTTCAGTTTTTTACTTGTTGTTAGGATGGAGTAGTGACTTCTTTACACATGGAAGTGGAAACCAGAAATTTATAAAATACCATTTTAATATTTCCTCCCTCTTTTCCAAAATCTTACAACAAACAGAAAGAAAATTAAGGAGTAATTTGAACCATTTTTTTGAGGTGCTCCTTACATGTAGCTTAAATGTTATTTTCAATTATTTGTAGATTATAGAATATATCATAAATTTATTCTCTCAGTTTCACTCAGAACTCAATCTCATTGTACTTCCTTTCAGTACAGATCTGTGAAATCTAACCAACTGCAATACACCAAGTTGGAATATCTAATAATTTATACACAGGTCAAGTTTAACATGGCCTTCCTGTTTGCTGTGGGAAGAAGACTTCATGAAATACATGCATAATATTTCAGTAGTATCTGTGAATGTTTAATTTAAAAGAACATCTGTTTTTTAAGCAGCTGAATTGGCTTTGTTTACATACATGCATTCATCATGTCAATTTAAAAATATCTGCATGCATTCATCAAGTTAGAACACCTGATTGTTAACATTTTGTTAGCCATTGATTTGGGGTTATGAATGTGCAGAAATATCATGCAAATAACATTATTATATATGCTTTTTATTTACTTATATAAGTTTCTCCAAAATATACCAACTTTCAATCAAAATATTTTTAATCAAAAAGGACTTTTATAGTTAGGATAAATGAAGAACATGAAAGTGAAAAAAAATTATGCTATTTAAACAATCCATTGAAGCACTTGTCATAGATTTTACAAGCAACTATCTACATTTATAATATATTGAGTTATTTTGGGTTTTCATTATATATTGAGTTTTCATTATAAATTGATAATGCTTTAAGTTTTAGACTACAGTATGTTCTGAATTAATACCTCAATTACTTTCAGATCTAAACATTTTAGTTCTCTATGACCATTTCCTTTATTATAATTTTCACTATCACTTTGCTATACTTTTAAATAGCCTCCTGATTGTTTTCTTTTTATTGATTTCCTATGTTAATTCATTACCAACTATAGGACTTAAGCATCCTCAGGTTTTGTATCTGTGACAAGTTTTGGAACCAACCTTCTGAAGATACTGAGAGAAGATTTACTGTATGGTTTTATTTATGTGTGGAATCTATAAAACAAAACCAAAAACAAACAAAACAGAAACAGACTCATACATACAGAGAACAAACTAGTAGTCACCAGTGGGGAGGGGCTTGGGGTGGCATGAAATAGACAAAGGGGGTCTAGAGGTACAAACTTCTAGTTGTAAAATACATAAGTCCTGTGGATGTAATGTACAGCATGGGGAATATAATCAGTAACACTGCAATAACTATGGTGACAGACAGTTACTAGACTTATGGTGGTGATGAATTTGTAATGTATACAAATGTGGAATCACTATGTTGTATACCTGAATCAAATATAATATTGTACATCAACTATAATTTAAATTATGAATTAGTATACTCAAAGATTCTAGAGATTATTTTATGTATTAAATACAAATAAATCGAAAAATTTTTAAATTTTTCTATTTCATTTTGTAGTTTTTGATTTCCCTACTTTTCTATTAGACTCTTTTCAAGTTTTCCTTGAAAATATAGTAAGAAAAATTTATAGATTAAAAATATGATATTTAAGTCCTCATGTATGATTACTATGTTTATCCATCAGCCTTTTTCCCCATGATGTTAGCTTTAAATTATAAGTAGATTTTTAATTCATCTTTTCCCTAAATGGCTATGAAGTCTGCTACTTTTCTGATTGAACTTTGCATTTTGTTTTACCTAATTCAAAATTTTAACCTTCAGTTTATACACAATTTGAATGTATTCTTATATTTATTTCTGAAATTTTTATTTTCTATTTATTTTAAACCTCATCAGTGCCGTAATATTATTATTACTGTAATATTATTAAACATTTGACATATGTCAGTGGGTGCCAAAATTAAAAACTTTCTTTAGATCTCTAATCGTGATTTTTAAAATATCAGATTACTGGAAAAATTAACTTCTCTTAATATATGCCTTCAAAATTAGAAACTTTTATGCTGCTCTGTATATTCAAGTATTAGTATATGTCCCTCATTAATCTTTTGAAAAGTTTTATATAAATTCTTTACAGTATTTGGTAAATGTATACCTAGCTATACATTATGTATCTCTCTCAAACACTTAGGTAATTGTCTACTTTTTGTGTGTGTGTGTGGGAAGTATAGTAGGAATCAATTATATACATTTTAATTGGTAACTATTTACATAATATTATTGTCTTCATAGTTCTTAATAGTAAAATACAAAGGCTTTGTTTTTGGTATTGTATATTTAATCCCACATTTATATAACAATAAATCTGTTTTTATTTTTGTAATATGACTTATTAAGTTAATGAGTTTTTAAAAATAAAACATGTACTTCTCTAAAATCACAAATATGCATGGATTTTTTTTCTTTTACTAAACCATTTGCTTTAGTTTGCTAGAATTTAAAACCAATAACTCATGTATGTTTATAATAAATAATGGAATCCTATTTTATGTTTTTGATTAGAAGTCATTAAATTTTTTTACAAATGGGGAGCTTTTCTTTATTTTTAATCTGGAACAATTTATATAACATAGAAATCACTCTACCTTTGAATATACTACTTGCAAAACTGCCTACTTTCAGTAGGTTATTTGGGATGTAATCTATTTTTTTATGGTTATTATGGGGTTTCTTCTTTTGGAGACAGCATTTAGGTTATTTATATTTTATAAATAAATCATTACTTTTTAAACAATCATGTGTAATCCCTTATAATTTCCTAGGTTACTTTCTTTTTCCTAACATATTCAGTATAGACATCTTACTATTTCCTTTTTTTTTTAATCTATGCTGAAAGAGTTGTGCTCAATGTTGGACTACTTGCTAAATCATTAATTTTTAGCTATTTATAATTATTTATGTTTCCATTTGATTTTGTCTGTATTTCATTATCATAGTTTTATTGTTTCCTAACCCTATTTCTAGTAAACTTTTCTTGCCCAAGAAAAAATTATTTAAATATATTATGTGAATGGAAAATAATTTCTATAGATGCCATATTCCCATAGAAATGTAGCTGCATTTAAAACATAAATTATTTTAAAATATTTATCTATTGATTTTAACTAAAAACTTTGTTACATATTTCATTAGCATTAATTTTTACTGTAAAATATTAGGTAAATATGGTTATAAATTTATTAAATTTTATTTATGGTATAATGTGTTAACAACTTTTGTATAAGAAAGACCAACTTTTCTGGGTACAGTATCCTTAGTTGGCAGTTTTTTGTTTTTTTTTTCTTTCAGCACTTTGAATATATCATCCTACTTCCTTCTGGCCTGTAGTGTTTCTGCTGAAAAAAATCTGCTTATATTCTTATGGGGGTTCCTTGTACATATAAGTTGTTTTTCCCTTGCTGCTTTTAAGATTCTCTCCTTATCTTTTAACATTTTAAAATTTAATTACAATGTGTCTAAGTGTGGGTCTTTTTAGGTTTTTCTTATTTAGTGTCTTGTGCACTGTTTGGATCTGGATGTCCTTTTCTTCTTCAGGTTAGAGATGTTTTCAGCCATTATTTCTTTGAATAAACTTTCTGCCCCTTTCTCACTCTCCTCTTTCTGGGACTCCTACAATACATAAACTGAACTGTATGATACTCCTCTTAAGCTAACTTCATTTTTTATCTTTTATTGTTTTTCTATTTGCCCCTCTGATTAGAATACCACTGCCTTGTATTCAAATTTGCCAATCCTTTCTTCTACTTAATATAGTCTGCTATTGAACCACAGTGGGAATAGCCAGTTAAGAACTTCCTCTTTGTTTGCTACAGTTCTGTGGGACTTTTGAATGGAAGCCCAGTTTGCTATCAGAGTCAGGCAATCTGGGCACCCCTCCCACAGGTGGCAGCTGAAAAGCTGTGGGGCAGATGTGTGTATAGCTCTCTCCAGGGACATACTGGTGACTTGTGGCAGGCAGGAGGAAGAGGGGAGGGGAAGGGTCCTCTGTCTTCCCCAGCCTTGGGGGATGCTTGCAGTCAGCCCCTAGAGGCATGCTAAATTAGAAGCCTGACCCTCAGGCAGCAGCTTCTCAAGTGTGCAAATAGATCCCATTCAGGAAAAGATTGAGAGATGGGATTTTTTTTTTTTTTGTCATTCCCCTCTGCACTGAGCCCTAGGAGACTAGCCACTGTGAATGCTCATTCCCCCATTAAAAATTCCTTCTTTGTTTGTGTGGGTATCATAGATACAAGCCCCATTGGCTTTTAGAGTTTGGGGTTTTGGGGACCTGTTCAAAGTTGGGCCTCTACATGTGAGATCCAACCCTTCTGCTCCTCAGGAAGAAGCTGGGAGTTGAGAGTTCCCACGAGATTTTATGGTGCTGCTGGGGGTGGGGTTTTTGGCAAGGGTATGTTTCAGCCTTTCTTACTAATTTCAATATGGGTATTTTCTCATTCACTTGATATGTAGGAGTTGTTCAGCTCCTTTCTGGATTTCTTTCAGAGAGAATTGATCCATGTAGAGCTGTACATTTCCATGTGTCCATGAGAGGAGAAAAGTTCAGGAGCCTCCTATGAAACCATCTTTGCAGCCTCTCCTCACATAATATGTTTTCATGGGTGTAGTTATCTAAAGAAAATTTGGAAGCACTTCTCTTTGAGTGTGACATATTTTAAATATGGCCCAATTATATTCATCACATTATCAAATATTTAAATTTAGAATCATATATTTTTACCTAGCTTACAGATAAACAAATGATGGTGTAATAAAGCTGCAAATAAAAGTTTAATTTTTTTGGAACAGATATAGTGACACAAAAAAGTACTTAAATTATATTTGCTCTTTATTTCTTTATAATATAAATAGAATATATATATAAATTGTCAAAGAGTTGAATTAATCAATGAAAGTTTGAACATATAAAGAGATTCCAGTTTACCTCAATGTTTGTCATCTGTTTGAGTGAGCTCTCGAAAAATATCTGATATAAATTTAAGCTCTATTAATACAAGTATGAGACCAGAAAGAGGGGAGCCCTAGTATCTGTTTAAGCTGTATTTATCAAAATACATTTGAAAAACTATATTCAGTGCTGGATATAATGTATTTAGAGGTATCTTTATAATGTAAAGTGCAAAATGACGGTTAAAATTTGATAATAAATATTCAGAACATAACTACATTTTTAAAACACTTAAGAACACACAATAAGCAAAATTAAATTACTTTGATAATGGAATCATGCTTATTCTGTTTTCCAAATTAATACTTATTAGTGTCTGTGACTGTAAAATTTGAGTATCTATTTAGTGAATGCAACTTTGAAATTTATACTTTGAGATGCTTGGAGGATAGTGGAGAAAAATACAGGAGGAAATATGGGTTTAATATCTTACGGATTATCTAGCTTTCTACATATCTATTTATCTATCTGCCTGCAGGCAATGTCATGAAAAAAGGATATAGAAGAGCTCAAGAAAGCCATGCTTCTCTAGGAAAGGACTTTACAGTTTAACTTGAAGGAGATGTACTGAAAACAAATAATATTTCAGAATATGATGTTAGGAATAAAATAATCAGGGGAAGATAAAAAACAGTAACTTTGTGAGGGACATAAAAAGATTGAGTCCCTCTCCATAATAATGTGAGCTTTGTACCAACACTTGTGAGGTGAAGAGAATCTAGCCATTAAAATAAATGAGGATGAATATTCCAAAGAGAGGGGACAGCAAATACAGTTAACTTCAGGAGAAAAGAGCAGGTTCTAGAAGTTCAATGTGAAAGAAA